>NC_056730.1:204218691-204431191 GCF_019279795.1 Protopterus annectens
ACTGGATGACTCTGAGAGAAGGACTTTTCTTTTTTCTGGCATGGGAAGCTTCCAGAAGAGACCAGGGGATATGGTGTTGGTTTTGCAATCAGAAATAACCTTGTTGGCTTAATCATACCATCAAATATGGGAAATGTAAGACTGCTGAAAATTCAGCTACAAATACCAGTGACCATGGTCAGCATCTTCAGTGTCTACACTCTTACTTTAACTTCTACCTAGTAAGTCAAAGATAACTTCTATGATGTACTTAGTGCTGCCATCAGTGAGGTCCCATCCCATGAACCATTAATCATTCCTGGAAATTTTATTATTGGAGGTGGCAATGACCATCACAGCTGGCCCTCCTGTCAAGGACAGTTCAGAACAGGAAAGATGAATGAAAACAGACAGCATCTCCTTGAACTTTGTTCCCAATCTGACCTCAGCATAAGCAACACCTTCACTAATGTCAATCCCCAGCAGAAAGTTTCATGGCAACACTCAAGATCAAAACATCGGTACCTACTTGACTTTGTCCTTACCAAACACAGCAGTATAGGTTGTGTCAGGGTAGCATACAGTTATCACAGCACAGCTTGTGATATCAACCACTTGTTCATGCATAGTAAGGTGAACATCCAGATGCAAAGGTTCTTTTTTCTCTAAAAAAAGGAAGGAAGGTCATGCATTAACATAGGCAACACTCATGACCCTTCAAAAGTGCATAAGTTTGTTCAAGCACTTGCAGAGGTCTTGCCTTACCTGGATGGCACTGACACTAGCAAGAGATGGGAAAGATGATGTGATACTATCTATAACATTGCAAAATTAATCTTTGGGAAGAAGACAGTCAAGTGTGCTGATTGGTTTGAAGCCCACACTGACACACTGATACCCCTAATTGAGAAGAAGAGACAGGCACTGGCTGCATACAGATTGTAGCCCAATGAGGAGAACTTGCAGGTACTCTGGCGTGCTCGGAGTCAAGTGCAGAAGGTAACTCAGCAGTGTGCATACGATTATTAGCGCCAACTTTGCTTCAAGATTCTCCATGCTCTGGAAATAGGTAACATGCAAGGAATGTACAATGGGATCAAGCTAGCCTTCGCTCCATCAAAAAGGAAGATCATCTCAATTAAGTCAGCCACAGGAGAGGTCTTGAAGGACCGAACCAAACAAATAGAATGGTGGGTGGAACATTACTCTCAGCTGTATGCCAGAGAGGCTAATAGCTATTGTTAGAGAGAAAGTCCTGAATGTCATTAAGCCTCTGCCAGCTATGACTAACTCGATAATGAGCCCATTATGGAGGAACTCAAATATGCACTAAAGCACTCTATTCTGGAAAAGCCCCCCAGGAAAGATGGTATTCCCTCAGAAATCCTTAATTGTGTCAGTGGTACCCTAATCTCAGAGCTACATGCAAAAATTTGTCAATGCTGCAGAGAAGGTAGTGTACCACAAGATATGAGGGATGCTAACATAATTACTATGTATAAAAATAAGGGTGACAAAAGTAATAGTAATGAGAGGGAGGATAGCAGAATGGTTAAGGTGTTTACCTTGCAGACCCAAGGTGCAGGGTTTGATTTTTACATGGAGTTATCGGCTAGGCTTAAAATGGCCCACAAGGGCATTTAGCCTAGTACTAATCTATGAACCTATGAACCTATGAACTATCATTGCATCTCTCTTCTCTGTACTGTTGGGAAGATGTTCATAGGTTCATAGGTTCATAGGTTCATACTAGGCTATCTGCCCTAGGGCATTTATAAGCCTAGCCAGTGTATGTTTGGCTTTCGCCACCCATTTTAAATTTATTTTGCTATGCCCTTTTTCGAGGTTAGTATACAGTGCCTATGTCTAACAGTGAAACAGAAGTGATACCCGGGGTAAAGCTACGATCTCCCATCCACTCATCAAGATTCCTCTTGAAGAGAGTCAATGAGGGACTCTGCCTAACCTGGACTGGGATTTTATTCCAGAGTGAAGGGAGCCTCTGGGTTATGAATCTGTCCCTTCAGCATGTCCTATTTATTTCAGTGCTGAGGTTCAAGTCTCTTGAGCGTGTAGCTCGATGGGATTTGGATTTTTTGAGGTGCAGCATGTCCCTTAATTCCGGGTTGGACATGGCTTTATACATCAGGCACAGGTCGCCTCTGAGCAGGCGGTATGCCACTGAGTAGAGCTGGAGGTTCTTTAACCGGGCAGCATATGGCATCTGTTTGAGCCCTTTGATCCTCTTGGTGAGGTACTTTTGGGGTCTTTCCAGTTGCTGCAGGTGTTTGGTAAGGTACATCCCAAAAGGGGCATTGTACTCAATTATGGGCCTGATGAGGGATGAGTAAAGAGGCACAATGACCTCCCCTAATCTAGATGTGAATCCCCTCATGATTAGGTGGGCTATATAAAATGTTTTTCTAACCACTTTGGCCTCGTGGTTGTCAAATGAGAGATTACTATCAACTTGGGTCCCCAGGTCCCTAATTACTTCTTCTGTACTTAATGGATTACAAACTATGTGGTAAATTGTGGGCACTTTGTTTTTGCCAAAGGGGATGACTATACACTTTTTGGCATTTAGCTTGAGGCCATGGCTCTGGCACCAGTTGTCTGTTTCTATGAGGCCCTTTTGGAGGATGCTTGTGTTGGCTGGAGAGTCAATTATGGTGCCCAGTTTGCAGTCATCTGTGAACTTGGTCAGCCACAGTCCTTCTGTGTTGGCCTGTACCTCTGAGAAATATATACCGAACAAGAGAGGTCCCAGGACTGAGCCTTGTGGGATGCCACTTGTAACTGGTTTGGAGTCTGACATGGCTCCAGCAATTCTAACCATGTGGGTTCTGTCCTTGAGCCAGTTTGCAACCCATCTAGTGACATAGGGGTTTATATTTAATCTGGTGAGCTTATCTATAATGCCCGAGTGGGGTATTGTATCAAAGGCTTTTGCGAGGTCCAGGTAGGCTGTGTGGACCACCTTCCCTTCGTCAATGGCCTTGGTGACTGTTTCAAAGAAATCGACCAGGTTTAAGAGGCAGGATCTGCCCTTAAAAAAGCCAAACTGGGTAGGATCCAGTGTCTGTATTTCCCCAATATCTTTATTTATGAGGTCCATGATGACCCTTTCCATAGCTTTGCAGACCAAGCTAGTCAGGCTTATGGGGCGATAGTTTCCAGGATCCATTGAGGCACCACCTTTGTGGAGAGGGACCACTGTTGCTGTACACCACTCTTTGGGTACATATCCTGTAGTAAGGCTGAGATTGAACAGTAGTTTTATGTTTGTTGTTTAGCTCTTCTTGGAGTTCATGTAGGATGCAGCCCGGGACACCGTCTGGTCCCATTGATGCTGTGTTTTTTGCTTTGGAGAGGGCGGCTCTTACCTGAGCATCTGAGATGTCAGGGGGGCAGCACTCTGCTGGGATAGATATTTGCCCTTTTGGTGGGGGGGGGGAAGTTTGCGCTGAACCTGTCAGCTAGGATGTTGGCAATGTCTGTGGGTTCAGTGTATTTTTTGTCATTTTGGACTAATTCTGAGCATATCTGGGAACTCCCACCCAGGTTCCTAACATAACTAAAGAAAGCCTTGTGATTATCCTTAGTGTCGTGTGCAATTTTTCTCTCGAAGCTGGCCTTAGACGATTTTATGAGTGCCCTTAGTTTTTTGTTAATACTGATCAGAGATGCCTTCCCTTTTTGGGATTTTGCTCTATCATGTAGTAGCTTCCCCCTTCTATTGTATAGTTTGTTTATGGCTGGGGTCCACCAGACAGGACGTCTGCCTTTGGAGCATTGGGTCTTGGTTTTATTTGGGATTGCATGATCCATGCATTCCTGAAGGTGTTCATAGAATGCATTTATAAAGGATTCTGCGGTCTGGGACGTATTTTCCACAGGCCCAGGGGCTTTGAAGGATTCCACCTCGGTTTTGAGGAGTGTGAAATTTGCTTTAGAGAAGTTTTTCACTGTGGTTTTCTGGGCAGGGGGTGGGGTCGGGATGTGAATATCCAGTGAGATCAGTTTATGGTCTGATCTTACCAGTGAGGGATACACTTCTGGTCTAGAGCATAGAGTCCCCATGTTGGTGATGATCAGGTCCAGTATGTTTTCCCCTCTTGTGGGAGTGGTAACAAGTTGTTCCATAGCATTTGAGTTTATGAATTCTAGGAACCATTGGGCTAGGGTGTTGGAGCTAGAGTAATGCTCCCAGTCTATGTTTGGGTAGTTGAAGTCGACCAATATAATAGTGTTTGGAGAGACCTTCATATTTTCCAGTGTTCTCAGGAAGGCCGAGTGGGGTTCCTGGGTTGGGGAGGGTGGTCTGTAGCAGGCTATAAACTGGAAGGCAGTTTTACCCACTGTTAGTTGCACATGGACAGTCTCTGATGCTTCGTGCTTCACCACCAACCTGGAGGTGTGGGTATCTTTGATGAATATCGATACTCCCCCTCATTTTGTGGTTCGGTCCAAGTTTTGGGGCCGAAAAGCATGGTATGAGGTATGACCTGGTAGTGCTGGGGTGCTCTCGGGAGCCCTGAACCAGGTTTCCGTTACTGCACATATATCGATGTTCTCCATGCTAAGGAGAGTTTTGAGTGTGTGCATCATGAGGTTTAGACTTCTGGCATTGAGTAGCATTACTCTTAGTTTCTTATCCCTTGTGATACCTATGGAGATGGGTTTGTCTTTTGAGCCTTGCCTAAAAAAGGCACTATGGGAGTAGCAAGAGCCTTTGCCAATATCCGAAAGGCCAGGGATGACAGGTGCAAGCCGTCCCTAGTGAAGCATCGTGGCTTGTCGAGCATATCATCACAGGCTGACAGGCACTGGATCCCCTTTGAATGACACCAGTACTTAAGCCAATTGTTGAAATTGATCATCTTGTCTTCATATTGTGGCATCATTCTTGGTGAGGGTAAGATGCTCCTCAAGGTCAGGGTCATACCGGCCTGGGCTACATAATCAGAGAGCTCCTCTATGTCTCTTTTCATGTAGTCCAGGGAGGTACGTCTCAGGTCATTCACACCAGCATGGACAATGACTGAGTCATATTTGTACTTGCCTTGGAGTGACCTGAGTGCTTGTGTTATGTGGCGGATCCTAGCGCCCGACAGGCTGCTCACCATGACAGTTACCACAGCACAGCTTTCCTTGTTCAGCCTGGTGAGTGGGACGTCAGTGTGCCTGACGATAGAGTCACCTATTACAAGTGTATCAGGTGTGTTGTTTAGCCTTAAAGGCTGTGACTGTTCGGCACACTGGCTTTGTGAGATATGTGTTGTACGTGTTTTGTTTTGGGGTAGCGGTTGCTTGGGTGTCTGCTTTGGAGGTCTCTGCTGCTTAGGCAGATATTTATTTAGAGCCTCTGAGTATGTTTTTGCGTGATTATGTGTTTGGTTTCCTGTTGTGGTAGGTCTATGTGAGACTGGAATTGTAGTGAGTGTGGTTTCCTTCTCCTCCTGACTGGTTATGCCAGTACTGAGTTGAGAGAGCTTAGCCTCCAGTTTGGCTATATGGTTGCATCTCTCACATATGTTGGAATTTGTTGGGAGGAGGAGAGGGTTGTCTGTGTACATGAGGCAGTTGTAACATTGCCTCAAGATTCCCAGATTCACCAGCTGGACCGGAGAGGAGATTGACAACTGACCTTTGGACATGCTAGAATAATATTGGGAATTCCTTTATAATTGAAAACAAGGGCCAATGGGGAGTGAGGGTGTAGTGCTTTTAATTTTTAGTGCTGACTTATATAATTGCTTAATTGCTTTAGTGAGCAAGTGCCAGGTAACTTAAGTGCAATGTGTTACAGGTAACTTAAATGCAAAAACGACAAACAGTAACTTTCTTTCAAGTGAAACAAGGAAATAAGTACAGTAAGCAATGCAGATATCACTAGGGATCCACAGAAGCGCTGAGAAGCCGCGTTTTAGGTGGAATTAGCATTCCAGGGAAATAACAAGCAAACAAACAACAAGCATACAAACAAAGCTAGATTCAGCAGTCCTGGATCTAGTCTATGCTACAGCAAACAAGGTGTACCAATTTCAGTAAGAAACAGTTCAACTATGCAGGCACTATAAACCTTTAACCAGAAATTCCCAGCTCAGAAGGGCAGAGTCCAGCCTCTCCTCCCACAAGAGTGCAGACCACGAACCTTCTTAATGTAAAATAACTGGCCTGAAGCCCAAGTGCATAAACCAGAACTAATACACTTTAAGAATAACAGACACTGAGCTCTCAATCAGCAGTTCCCAACTTAGAAGGATGAAAGCTAGATGTTGTCCTGAAGAAGCTATATGTTCTTGGAGAAAGAGAGTTTGCCTGAATCTCAGTGAGTGTTCAGAGCTGAGCAGTCTACTGTAGACATGGTTTTCTCTGTCAGGCAACTACAAGAAAAGAGCAGAGAGCAAAATACACCTCTGTATATTGCCTTCACTGATCTGACCAAGGCATTTGACTTTGTTAGTAGGAAAGTTCTGTTTGCGATTCTGGCAAATATCAGCTGTCCTGCATTACTGCTTATCATTATCAGGGCCTTCCATGAAGGCAGGAAGGGTACCATCATGAATGGCAGATCCACATCCAACCCTTTTGAGATTCTCTGTGCAGTAATGGAGGGGCGTATATTGGCTCCAACATTGCTTGGCATCTTCTTTTCAGTTCTGTTGAAATTTGCTTTCAGAACTTCTACAGAGGGTATCTTCATCCAAACTCGAATGGACAGCAACCTCTTCAAACTGTCAAGGCTTAGATCAAAAACCGGGGTGCTTAGGAAGCATCTAAGGGAGTTCCTGACTGCTGATGATGCAGCTATTGTGGCTCAATCTCAGCAAGAAATTCAGTGTCACATGACTCACTTTGTGGATCCATGTATGGAATTTGGCCTCATGATCAGTTTAATGAAGACTCAGGTGATGGGCCAAAATGTGGGTAATGAGCCATCAGTCAGGGTGAGTAACTATGAGCTGGAGGTTGTCCATGAATTCATGTATCTAGGCTCTACAATCTCTTGACAACTTGCCACTTGATAGCAAAATCAACAAACTCATTGGAAAAACTGCCACAATGTTTTCTAGGCTGACATAGAGAATATGGGCTAATAATATGCTCACTGTGCACACCAAGGTGCAAGTCTACACAACTTGTGTTTTGAACACATTACTGTATGCCAGTGAAACATGGACTCTGCACTCAAAACAGAAGCAGCAGCTCAATGCTATTCCATATGTGCTGCCTTAGGAGCATACTTGATATCTCATGGCAGGACAAGATCCCTAACAGCACAGTGCTACAGAGGAAGGGCACCACCTCCATGTGTATCTTCCTGAAACAGAGACATAGGCACTGGTTGGATCATGTCTCATGTATGACGAATGACTAAATACCAAAAGACCTCTTTTTTGGAGAGCTAGAGTCTTTAAAAAAGCAGAAAGGGTGACTCAAATTGTGCTACAAAGACATACAGAAGCATGACCTCAGCTCTCTCTCTCCATCAGTGTGAACACATAGTATTCTCTCATCTCATATAAGACTGCCTGGAAATGGAAAGGGAAGGAAACTCTCCTATATATGAAACCACCTTAGCAAGGAGATCAGATGATAAGACAGCCCTCAGGAAGATCCATGCCCCATTACCAGACCAACATTTGCCTACTGCTGCTCAGAATGTGGAAAAGACTGCCACTCTCAGACTGGCTTGCACAGCCACACATGATGCTTTTCAAAACAGTCCAATAGAGGTGCAAACCCATGATCCTTTAGGATTGAGGGATGCCTACTGAGTGTTGCCAGCATTTTATGCTGGACAGTACATGGTCAAATCATACTGTGTTTTAAATATCACTTTGGCAAAATGCAGGATGGCGCATGTTGTTTGTTACAGTCAACACAGAAATCATAGAAAATGCAACACAACTGGGTCATGTGAACATTTACGACTTTCCAGTATCCAACCTTAGGCCTTACCTTGCCTTTTCAAGGGCAGATTGGCCAGTCATTCTGTGATGAATTTTTAAATACCCATCCAATTGTCTAACTCATTTTTAAAGGAAGATAGTATTTCACATTACTTGATCTGGAGTGGAAGTTTGTTCCAGAAAAGGGATGGCAACAGTATTTGTCTCTGTACTGAGATTTTATTTATCTTCTGAAGCATGTTTAGATTTCTGGTCTTACTATTCACTGGACTGTTTCATTTGTGGTGATATAAGAGGTTTAGACTGTTGGATTCCTAATACCCCAAAATGCAAGACACAGGGCACTAAATGCAGGGACAGAGGCTCTAGCCTCCCATAGTAGCTCAGGTCCTTTAGGCCCATGATCTTTTTTTATCAGAAGTCTTTGAAGTCACTCCAACTGCTTGATATGTTTGGCAAGATACATGCTAAACAGGGAATTGCATTCAATAATGGGCCTAATCAGTACAGAATACAGAGATATAAGGACTTATTTGGATTTAGAAAAAACACCATTTGCGACCAGCTGTGCTACATAGAAGGATTTCCCAACCACTGTTGCAACATGATGGTCAAAGAAGAGGGAATTATTTACCCCACTCCACAACAAGTACAAATATGACTCTGTCATTGTCCATGTTGGTGTGAATGACCTGAGACGTACCTCCCTGGACTACATGAAAAGAGACATGGAAGAGCTCTCCAATCTTGTAGCCTAGGCAGGTATGACCCTAGCTCTGAGTAGCATTCTGCCATTGCCCAGAATGATACCGCAGTACAAGGACAAAATGATTGACTTCAACAATTGACTAAGCTTCTGGTGTCATTTTAAGGGGATCCAGTATCTGTCTGCTTGGGATGACATGGTCAAAAGACCACTATGCTTTGCTATAGATGGCCTGCACCTGTCACCCCTGGGATTCCGGATACTGGCTAAGGCTCTTGCTGCCCCTATAGTGCCTTTTTTAGGCAGAGTTCAAATAACAAATTCACCACCATAACAGGAACAAGCAAGCAAAAACTGAGGGTAATGCTACTCAATGCTAGAAGTCTAAATCTCAAAATGCACTCACTCGAGGCACTCCATAAAATGGAGAACATCAATATCTGTGCAGTGACTGAGACCTGGTTCAAGGCTCCAGAGAACACCCCTGCACTTCCAGGCTATAACTCATACCACACTTTTCGGCCATGTAACCTGGACCGAAACACCAGAGGCAGAGGTGTGTCCATATTCATTAAGGATAACCACACCTCCAGGCTAGTTGCTCAGCATAATGCATCCGAGGTTATCCAAGTGCAACTTACTCTGGGCAAAACTGCAATCCAAATTGTAGCTTGCTACAGATCCCCCACCATGCCCCAGGATTCCCACTCCTCTTTTCGTGATGTACTGGAAAATATTAGGGTTCAACCAAACACCCTAATAATGGGCGACTTCAACTACCCCACCATTAACTGGGAAAACTACTCATGTACCAGCTCCTTAGCTCAACTCTTTCTGGAATTCATAAACTCCAATGCCCTAGATCAACTTATCCACACCCCCACCAGGGGCAACAATATCCTAGACCTAGACATTACCAACATGAGTGACTGGTGTTCCACACCTGAAGTCAACTCCTTGATGGTCTGATCCAACCATAAGCTAATCACACTTGATATCCACATCCCGCCCCCAACCCCCATTAAGGATACCACAGTAAAAACTTTCGCCAAAGTCAACTTCATGTTTCTTAAGACAGAAGTGGTGAACTTCATGACACCCATGCAGATGGACAATACAGTTACAACTGCTGAATCCTACACAAATGCACTCTATAAGCACTTACACAAGTGCATGGATCATGCTATCCCAAACAGAACCAAGATGCTATCCTCCAAAAAAAAAGGAAGCCAATCTGGTGGTCCCCTGCCATAAACAAACTGTACAACAGAAGGAAGAAACTGTTGCAAAAGAGAATAAAATCCCATGAGTGGAGGAGCTCCCTGGTCAGCCTCAGTAAGAAGCTGAGATCCCTTATAAGATCCTCCAAAGCTAGCTACGAAAAAAAAAAATCACCAATAATTCCAAGGACAACCACAAAGCATTCTATAGCTATGTCAAGAATCTCGATTGCAACACTCAGATCTGCTCTGAGTTACAGCACAAAGGCACGAAAATTACAGAACCAACTGATATTGCCAACAACCTGGCAGATAGGTTCAGTGCTAACTTTACCCCCCTCTCACCCCCTAAAGGGCCCATATCTATACAGGAAGAATGCAGAGTTCCTGTAATCACTATGCAGGCAAAAGCTGCACTCTCTAAAGCCAAAAACACAGCATCCATGGGACCGGACAACATCCCAGGCTGCATTTTACATGAACTTCAGAATGAACTGGCTCCCCACTTAAGCACCATTTTCAATAATAGCCTTGCATCAGGCTTTGTGCCCACTGAATGGCACACAGCAACAGTTATCCCACTCCACAAAGGGGGAGCTACCACTGATCCCAGGAACTATCGACCTATTAGCCTGATGAGCCTGGTCTGCAAGGCCATGGAATGTATCATCATGGAACTCATAAACAAAGACATTGGTAACCTCCAAACTCTGGATCCCACCCAGTTCTGGTTTGTGAAACACAGATCATGCCTCCTGAACCTGATCAACTTCTTTGAGGTAGTCAGTGTATCTTGACCTCGCCAAGGCTTTTGACACCATCCCCCATTCTGGAATTATAGCTAAACTCACTAAACTAGGTATAAATCCCTACGTCACAAGATGGGTTGCCAACTGGCTCACTGACAGAACCCAGACTGTAAAAGTTGCAGACTCCAAATATGACCTCATAGCAGTAACAAGTGAAGTACCACAGGGTTCAATCCTGGGACCTCTCCTGTTTGGTATCTACTACTCTGAAGTACAGGCTAACACAGAAGGCCTCTGGCTAATGAAGTTCGCAGATGACTGCAAACTAGGAGCCATAGTCAAATCGCCAAATGATGTGGACATCCTACAGAAGGGCCTCACTGAGACAGATGCCTGGTGTCAGAGCCATGGTCTCAAGCTCAATGCCAAAAAGTGCAGTGTCATCCCCTTTGGTAAAAACTCTGTACCCATGAACTACCACATAGGCAGCAATCTACTTAACACAGAATGTGTGATAAGAGACCTTGGGACCCAGGTGGACAGTAGTCTCTCCTTTGATAGTCACATCGCCACAGTAGTCAGGAAGTCCTTCTACATGGCACACCTCATCATAAAAGGGTTCTCATCCAGGAAAAAAGAGGTCATTGTTCCCCTCTACTTGACACTCATTAGACCTATTATAGAGTACAATGCCCCTTTTGGAATGTACCTCACAAGACATCTGCAGCAACTAGAAAGGCCACAGATGTACCTCACAAAGAGGATTGCTAGCCTCAAACAAATGCCCTACACTGACCGCCTCAAAAAACTCCAGCTTTACTCTGTACCATATCGCCTACTCTGAGGTGATCTCTGCCTAACATATAAAGCTATGTCAAACCCAGAGCTGTTGGACATGCTACACCTAAAGAAATCCCAATCCCTCCAAGCTACATGATCTAGAGACCTAAACCTTGTCACCACAATAAACTAGGACATGCTGCAGGGTTAGATTCCTGCCCCAAAGACTTCCCATACTCTGGAACAGGCTATCCATCTATGTCAAGCAAAGTTCTTCATTAGCACTCTTCAAGAAAAATCTTGATGAGTGGATGGGAAATAGGAAATACACCCTGGGGATCACTTCTGTGTCTCTGCTCGACAGTGGCACAGGAAAATAACTTTCTTGGGTGGTGTAAGCCAGGGAACCTTGTTGGCTAGGCTCATGTAGGCCCTTGGGCCGATAGCCTAGTACCTACTTATGAACCTATGAACCTATAAACCATACCCCCAGGTCTCACATAACATCTTCATTTTGGTGTGGGTGTTGTTTATATTAAAAGCTGGTTCTTCATTTTGGTGTGGGGTGTTTTCTATATTATAAGCTGGGTTAAGGGATTGTTTTCAGTTGCAGTCATATTGCACTTTTTAGAAATTAGTTCTAGAAAATTTTCTGTGCACCAGTTATTAACATGTTTAAGTTCAAGCTGTATTCATGTTGTAGCTTCTGCATATCAGAGGGTGATTCGAGGATGACACTCAGTTTACAATCACCTGCAAACTTGGTAACCAGAAATCTTGTCTCTTTTTTAAGCAGGGGATCTAGTACAGATAGTACATATAATACAGGTAGTACAGATCCTTGAGAGATTCCATTGCTTACCTTCATGCTGTTTGACTGTTTGAGGAAGCACCTGATGCCCTCACTTTGTAGGTTCTGTACCTCAGCCGACTTAATACCCACTTAACTTCATAGTGATCAGTTTAGAGCAAATTTAGCCTTTTAATTATGTTAGTTTGTGGCAAGGTCAAGGTAAGCTGTATGGACAGCATGATCACTGTCCACAGCTTGTGTTACCTTCTTAGAGAAGTTTACAAGATTCATTAGAAAGGATCTACCCTTAGCAAAGTCAAACTGCTGGAAGTCAAGTCTTAAAAAATTTTTAAAATCTCTATTATCAGGTCATTTATGACCCATTCCATAGCCTTGCAGATGAGGCTCAACAGACTAATGGCTCTGTACTTACCAGGGTCTGTGGTGGGCCAGACCTTGTGAAATGTATCACACATGCTGTGCACAATACCTTGGAGACAAAGCCAGTAATTAAGATCATTGGTACATGGGACAGAATTACACAAGTCTATCACAAAATGGGAGGGACAGATGACACATATAGTGGGTAGGAGAAACATACTACTGGGGGTTAGGGCAGGATCCTCTGTGATCAAAGAGAGAGGACCACCACAGATAACAGGCCTTATGACATCCTGCAACAAAGATGAGTGACCGCTGTGTGACCTTGACCTGGATATAAGTACTTATGAACACCCATGATGAATGGTGTCACAGCTTTTCACATTTGATGATGATAGTACTATGCATGACCAACTCACCTTGAGCCATACTATGTGGGAAAGACTAAGAAATGAGGACATGACAACAGAAGCCAAAGTAGCACTAACTGCAGAAAAGATCAAACAGAGCAGATTACATTGACTTGGGCACGTGCAGAATAATAGAAGACAATTTGGTGAAGAAGAATTGGGGCAGAAAGGGAAATGAGGGCATCCAGCAAAGAGGGAGATGGATTGTGTGAAAGATCTGTTACAGTCAGACATGAGTGCTGAAGAAGGTAGGAGTGCAACATTGAATCAAGAGAGATGGCAACTGTTAACACAACACCCCAATTGCATGTAGAAAACATGAAAAACGGGGTTGATGATGATGATGATGATGGTACTATGCATGCAAACGGCAAAGGTACTGGATATGTCCACACTTATGCACCCTTACTCAGCCATGAAAAGCACCCATCGTGCTGCTTTCCATAATGGACCTGTCAAGTATGGAAAAGAGGTGCTAATAGAAGCTGCATCAGAGTCCTTACTGTACCCATCATATCCCAATGTCTGTACAGCATATCTGCACAGAACCTATGAGGAGGCAGCCCAGCATCCTCACAAATGACATGCAGCACATATGACAGATGTAGTGCAAACTGGGAAGCAGCAACATGTGACTGGATAGCAGAAGCATAGCTAGGGTGGGGTGAAGGGGGGGGCAGCTGTCCAGGGAGCAATATGCTAGAGGGAACAATCTGTAGATCCTTTGTTTTTAATGGAATTCTGCTAGTGCTTCTGGAAACATGATGACATGGAGCAGAGATAAAAGATTTTAGGACCTGCTGCTCTCAAGCTCCAGTTTGGAGAATTTCTTTCTTTCTTTTTTTGTTTTTTTGTTTTTTTGCCCTCATGTACAGCATGAGGGCATTACCATATCAGAATCACATTTATATTGGCTAAGCATTCACACATACAAATAACTTGTCTCTGGTTTCAATGAATTTCCTAGTATGAATTACATAAACAACATACATACAACTATTAAAAACAAGACAAAAATTTGAATATACATATACGTACAAGCACAGTGTGCAAAGTGCAATTCAGTGTAGAACTTCTGAAATAAACGCTGAAAGAACAAGTAACAATAAGTAAACAATACTGCAGAATCCCCAGAGGCTTTGGAAAAAGAATACCCAGCCTAACAAGCTGAATTAACTATGTATTAACTTGATGGCCTGTGGAAAAAAAATGGTTCTTATATCTGCTTGTTTTGGTGCTTATTAATCTATAACGCCTGGCCGATGGTAATAGTTCAAAAAGATGGTGGTCTGGATGTGAAGGGTCAGTGATGATTTTCCCCTGCCTATTTCATAACTCTGGAATAGTACAGGTCCTGTAAAGGAGGGCAAACTAGCACCAATGATATTTTTTGCAGACCTGACTATTTGATGTAACCTATTTTTGTCATGTTTAGATGCAGATCCAAACTACACTGTTATGGATGTCCTGAGAACAAACTCAATGGCTGCTGTGTAAAACTAAAGCAACAACTTCTGTTGGGAGGTTGAACTTCCTCAGCTGTCACAGAAAATACATTTGCTGTTGTGCCTTTTTTATGATGTACTCCACATTGATCTCCCACTTCATGTCCCAGGAGATTATAGATCCCAAAAACTTGAAGGTTTTCACAGCTAACACAGCAGTATTAAATATAAAGAGGGGAGATAATATTGTTGTAGCAGTCCTAAAGTCCACTGTCATCTCCACACTTTTAAGAGTGTTCAGCTCCATATTATTCTGGCTATACAAAGGGCCAGCTGCTCAACCTCCTACCTATATTCAGACTCATCACCCTTCTTGATGAGCCCAATAATGCTTGTATCATTCGCGTATTTAATGAGTTTGACAAAGGGGTCCTTAGAGGTGTAGTCATTAGTCTAGAGGGAGAATAGCAGTGGGGAGAGCACACATCCCTTAGAGGGGCACCCATATTGACCGTGTCATACCTAGATGTAAATTTCCCCAGTTTCACCTGCCGTTTCCTATTGGTCAGAAAATTGGTGATCCATTGACAGGTGGAGGCAGGAGCAGAAGATGTTCCGGAATTATTGTATTAAATGCAGAGCTGAAGTCCACAAACAAATTCCTTGCATATATCCCTGGGTTGTCCAGATGTTGGAATATATAGTGCAGACTCATATTAACTGTATCATCCACTGACCAGTTCTCTCAACAAGCAAACTGAAGGGGGTACAACAAAAGAGCTGTAATATCCTACAAGTGAGCTAACACCAGCCTCTCAGAAGTCTTCATGACCTCTGATGTCAAAGCAGCAGGCCTGTAGCTATTCAGTCCTGTTATACTGGCTTTTTAGGGATTGGAATGATTGTGGCTTGTTTGAAACATAAGGGAACTTCACACAGCTCTAATGATTTATTAAAAATCTGAGTAAAAGCAGGAGCCAGTTGATCAGCACAGGTTTTTAAACAAGTGGGTGAAACGTCATCTGGAGTTGCGGCTTTTTTAATGTGCTATCTGTGTATGGCTCACAAATGAGAGCAATAGTGTCAAAACCAATAACATTTATTATTTTTCCTTCTTCAAGTGTATATTTTTGCAGAGATTGCCCATATGTTCGATTTTTGTAATCCACACTTGGCCTGGTTTAACAGAAGCTGTTACTATTGGGGGTTACTGAGAAGAGGCTGGAGCCGTTCCTCTGACAAACTTTGTTGTCCCCTCAGCAATATGTGACTCTGAGACAGGAGATTATCTCTTTTTTTCTTTTTTCTTTTTCATTTTTTTTTTGACAAGTTAAGAATGAAGTTCAAGGCAGATACTATGACTCCAGGAGTTCTCCTTTTCTTGCACCTTCTGATGTCCCAGTAACAGTAACCGAATACTTTAATTATTAGTGCATCATTTGTTTAAAGGTGTGCATACCTCCTATCCTTTTTTCTAACCTGTTAAAACCCATTACTGACATTGCTCTGCTAATTTTATGCCACTCTCTTCTTTCCACTGCTATTCTATCCTAAATAATTACATCAGAGTAAAACCATAAGATGACAATGTGAACAGCAATACTCTCTTGCTGTATGACAACAATGCAACTTAAATGCAATGCTGCTTTTCTGAGTAATAAACGGGGACTAAGGAAGCATCATTTAGCAGCTTCACTTTATAAAAGGACTCATTCAGCTGTATAACACAGGGGAATTTAGCATTTCCAGAACACCTTACAGTGGCCAAGGAGAAGGAAGCAGCCCCCAATTACACCAAAGCACTACTTAGCCATGAGAAACATTGTTACTGAAATGGGAGAAACAGTGTAAATTAACCACCCATCTTCGGCTTCCCATCAAAAACGGCAACACACTGAAAGAGACATTTTTTTAAGAAAAATGCAACAATTAAGCAACACATTTTTTTTCATTAATTTTGATAATGAATGTTACTGTACGGCTGCAACCGCAAGTCTCACTTGCCTTTTGGGTTGTACAAGAAGTCACTTTCTTAACACATTAACGATGCCTTTTAATATTTGATCAACACACTGTGCACAATGAGATGCACTTGAATTACTGCAGTGTTTGCTTCTGTACAGTTTGCATAAACAAAACTGTATACTGGCAATAAATGATGGGGTTTTTGTATCTTGTATCGCTGCCAGTGTCTTTATTAGTGGCACCACTTATGGATGTGCCACTTAAGGTAACTGCTGTACATTTTTTTCTCTGCTTTTCCAGTGGAAGCTGAGAGGTTGGGGATCTGGCATCACCAGAGTTATGGGAACATTTTAGTGTTACAATCTCATTGCTTCCCCAAACTGCTACTCCTGATTATATATTTCGCACCATTACTGGGTACACCAGTGGCAGAGGCATTAGACTCTGCCCACCCTTTCACATTTCTATATCGTGCCCTTCACAAGTGACATATGTGAATGCAGTACATATGGAAAACAATGGTGCTATTCTTTTTTTTTTTCACAAAAATTGTTTTTATTTTCCAAATACATTTGAATGAATTCCATAGTATTTATACATCACATCTTAAATAACTATGTACACTATTTATATTCTCCTGACACAATTAGAGATCTTAATGTATACAGTTACTTTATAAGTATGTCCAATCCATTATCAGAATGTCTGATCAATTATTGTATAGTGTCAATCAACGATAAGACTTTTCCCCGAGGGTTGTTGATAAATGGCTTTGGATAAATTCTTAGTTCTTTAATTTTAATTTCCAATAATGCTGTGGTCTTCAGTAGGCTGTAGAAGTCTTCCAAAGTTGGTATTGTGTTTGTATTCCATCTTCTTGTTATACACGTCCTTGAAATTGCAATTATAGTCCATACTAGATATATGTTTAATAATAGAAGAGCTTTAGTTAAATAAAATGATTCATTAAATAAAGGTTGTATAAAGTTATTAATACTATTCCAAAATGGCTTAATTTTAACACAATCAAAGAAAATGTGGTTCCAATCTGCATTGTGTACTTGCTCACATCTCCAACATATTCCTTTTATGGAAGAACTAATTTTACTGATTCTTTCTGGGGTTAAGAATGCTCTGTGCAAGCATTTCCAATTAAAAACTTTCCAGTATTGTATAAAGGATGTATATTTTATCGATAATAAGATATTTCTTTTAATATCTTCAGTTAACTGTACTGAGTGTCCTTTTGTTATAAATTTCAAATATGAGGTTTTGGGTGTTGTTTTATAGTTTATCAATATTTTGTAAAATTTTGAAATACTGTTTCCCATGTCAAAGTCATTATATATGATTTCATATATGTATTTTGTAAATTTAGGTATTTCTTTGAATGAAGAATTGTTAATTATTCTACTTAAATCTTGCAAATATGACAGAATACTCTGTAATGTTAGCCAGTTCTGTTGGGGAATTTTGTATGTTGTTTTTATTACTTGCATATCTAAAACTTTTAGTTATTTGATACATTGGAGCCAACAAACAAATCATTTCTGTTCCCAGGAATTAATAATTTCTCTATATATTATTATGTGGACAGTTCTTTGTGACGATAAATGGTGTTAAAAGATCAAACCAGATTTTTAAATCTATATCTGCATTAATAATTTTCCTAAATGAGTCAATGTAATAATCATATGAGTTTTAGTGGGTTTAGTTATGTTATATTGCATACTAATACATAATATGTGCCATGGCAAATTGTTTTTATCTGTTGTGGTGCTATTCTGAAGGGTAAGAAGCAGCTCTGCCTTACTAGGAGGGGTCAGCCACCTGCCTAATGAACATTTTGTATTTACTACTGCCTTGCTTATCTTACAGCAGTGCCTCAGAAAAAAATGTGTTTCCTAGACTCCTATTATCTAGCTTATCTAGCAATAATATTTTATTACAAGAGCTATTGCTTTCTTATTAATGTGTATAAATACTCAATCTGTGAACAATTGTACACAGGCTAATCTTCTTATATCAGTTCTTCTCCACGTGTCTAGTAAAGTCAAATAGGAATGTGCCCTCACCTGCTCATTTACCTGTACTACAGGCAAGCTCTATAATAATGTTTTGGGTATACTGACTGTTTTAGCTGCAATAAGTAGAAAACTAGCTTTTAACAGATTTCATTTGTGTTGTCCTATTTCTGTATGTTTGCATGTATTTATTCCATTTAGTAACCAGGAAAGTCTGGAAATGTACTTATCTCAGTGAACATGAACAAGTACAGATCCAGGAGTTGTACAGACATGCAAAGATTCATAAAGACCTATATGGCTTGTGGTAAAAAGGGTCTGAGCCCGTGGTGCTGTATTTTGTGATTCTTAGATATATTAGCCACAATGAGTAAAGATCTTATCAACTAATTTGCATGTCTGTGGTAGTTAACAGTGGATGCTGCCTAACTTACCCCCTAAATCCCTACTGCTATCTCCTAGGATCAGACACACACTCACACAAACAACCCTCCCATGCACTCATGAATACATCTCCTAACCCTGTCTTCCCACTAAACTCCCCAATACTTACCTCTGACAGGATGGATAAAAATAGTTTTGTCTGTGTTCACTACAGCTAGGTGAAAAAAACAACTGTACTATTCTACACAGTCAAACAATTCTACGAATCATTCGGTGCATAGATGCCTTCCAGGAGGCTATTGGGGGGGGGTTATCTGGCTTATTAGCATATTCTGTCAAAGCCCACCCCCACCGACTGCTTCATTACCATTGAGCATGGCCACAGAGACAGGTCACCATGGTACAGAGACAGATCACCATGGTGTTGCACATCTTCATGCAAATGCTCTGTGGTAGGGCTGTCTACATATTCAAAAATAGTTACTTTGAGTACCCATGAAGTACACCTCATTGCAACTTTTAAGAATTATTCCCATCGTCTTTTAACATAGTTTTGAAGTTGTTAATCGATTTCATTTGTCTCCGAGCTGGGAGAAGGGTGTTCTGTTCTGTAAGTATACATGATTAATACAGGGAGTCACCAAATAAACTCAAAATAGTTCAGATAGATAACAGCATTATTTCACTAAAGAGACAGGCTATACCTTGAGTGATCCTTCATATATATCTGAAGCTGGATGATTGTTTTCTGAATTTCTGGTGCTCATCCCCCCTCATTCTACTCAGCTCTGCTTCACTGCTCTAGATTTACCTTTTCTTCACCTAACCCCATATTATTCTATCCAAAAGTGAGTAAAAAAAAACTCAGTATTAAGGCCCATCAGCTTTCATAGAATCTGCTGTAACAAATCAATTTACAGCCAATCAGCTTTTGAAAACCAGTCATGCAGTAGCAGTAATGTTATCTAAGCTTATCACTAGCCTCTACTCCTCTGTCGGTATTATAGTTTCATAGTTTCATAGTTTAGTACTAGGCTATCTGCCCTGGGGCATTTGTAAGCCTAGCCATAGTGATGTGGCTTTTGCCACCCCATGAAATGGTACAAAAATGTACAGAATAAATTTAGAATACTGTGCCTCTGTCTAGTAGTGACACAATGAAGGTCACCTTATATAATAGAATTAGTTTACTATGCCCCTGTCTAGCAGTGACACAGATGTGACCCCTGGGGTAAACTTACGATCTCCCATCCACTCATCAAGATTTCTCTTGAAGAGAGTCAGTGAGGGGCTCTACCTAATATGAACTGGGATCTTGTTCCAAAGCATGGGAAGCCTCTGGGTTATGAATCTATCCCTCCAGCATGTCCTATTCATACTTGTGCCGAGGTTTAAGTCTTTAGCTCTCGTGGTCCTGATGGATTTGGATTTTTTGAGGTGGAGCATGTCCATCAGATCCTGATTGGACATGGCCTTGTACGTCAGGCAGAGATCACCTCTGAGCAGGCGGTATGCTACTGAATAGAGCTGAAGTTTCTTTAGTCTGGCAGAATAAGACATATGTTGGAGAATGATCCTCTTGGTGAGGTACTTTTGTGGTCTCTCCAGCTGTTGCAAATGCTGGGTGAGGTACATACCAAATGGGGCATTGTACTCAATCATGGGTCTGATGAGGGAGGAGTATAGGGGTACAATGACATCCTTGGATCTGGATGTGAATCCCTTCATGATGAGGTGTGCAAGGTAGAATGTTTTTCTAACCACTTTGGCAACGTGGGTGTCAAATGAGAGGTCGCTGTTGACTTGGGTCCCTAGGTCTCTGATTACTTTTTTCGTACTCAGTGGGTTGCTGTCTATGTGATAATTTGTGGGTACTTTGTTTTTCCCAAAGGGGATGACTATACATTTTTTGGCATTTAGTTTAAGGCCATGACTCCGGCACCAGTTGTCAGTTTCTGTGAGGCCTTTTTGTAGGATGTATGTGTCCTCTGGTGTATCGACTATGGCGCCTAGTTTGCAGTCATCTGTGAACTTTGTCAGCCACAACCCTCCCATGTTTGCTTTATCATCTGAGAAATAAATGCTGAACAAGAGGGGTCCCAGGACAGATCCCTGTGGGACACCACTTGTGACTGGCTTTGAGTCTGACATTGCTCCAGCGATTTTAACTTTATGGGTTCTGTCCTTTAGCCAGTTTGCAACCCATCTAGTGACATAAGGGTTTACGTTTAAGCTGTTGAGCTTATCTATGATGCCTGAGTAGGGTATTGTGTCGAAGGCCTTAGCCAAGTCCAGGTAGGCTGTATGGACTGCTTTGCCCTCATCAATGGGTCTAGTGATAGTGACTGTTTCGACAAAGTCAACCAGGTTCAAAAGGCAGGATCTGCCCTTTACAAAGCCAAACTGGGTGGGGTCAAGTGTCTGTAGGGCCCCTATGTCTCTGTTTATGAGTTCCATAATGATTCTTTCCACAGCTTTGCAGACCAGGCTGGTTAAGCTTATGGGGCGGTAGTTCCCCGGGTCTGTAGAGGTACCCCCTTTGTGGAGTGGGACCACTGTTGCTGTATGCCAGTGTTCAGGTACATATCCTGTAGTAAGGCTAAGGTTAAATAGCATTTTTATGTGTGGGTTTAGCTCCTCTTGGAGTTCACGTAGCACGCAACCTGGGATACCGTCAGGTCACATTGATGCTGTGTTTTTAGCTTTGTTGAGGGTGGTTCTCACTTGGACATCTGAGATGACAGGGAGATTACATTCAGCTGGGATAAGTATTTCTTCTTTTGGGGGTGAGGGAGGGGAGAAATTTGCACTGAACCTGTCAGCCAGAATGTTGGCAATATCTGTGGGTTCAGTGTATTTTTTGTGATTGTGAACTAACTCTGAGCATATCTGAGGGTTTCTGCCCAGGTTTCTAACATAGCTGAAGAAGGCTTTGTGATTATCTTTAGTGTCCTTAGCGATTTTTCTCTCAAAGTTGGCCTTGGATGTTTTTATGAGAGAATGTAGTTTTCTGCTAATGTTGATCAGAGATGTCTTCCCTTTATGGAATTTTGCTCTGACGTGCAGTAGCTTCCTTCTTTTGTTATACAATTTGTTAATGGCTGAGGTCCACCAGACAGGATGCTTGCCTTTGGTGGAGAGGGACTTGGATTTATTTGGGATTGCATAATCCATGCATTCTTGGAGATGTCCATAGAAAGCATTTGTGAAGGATTCGGCATTGTGGGATGTGGTATCCACTGGCCCAGTGGGCTTAAAGGATACCATCTCAGTCTTAAGAAGAGTGAAGTCTGCTTTTGAGAAGTTTTTCACTGTGGTCTTTTGTGCTGGGGTGGAGGTGGGATATGTATATCCAGGGTGATTAGTTTGTGGTCAGATCTCACTAGTGAGGGGTATACCTCCAGTGTGGAGCATTTTGTCCCCATGTTTGTGATGATCAGGTCTAGTATATTATCTCCCCTAGTGGGAGAGGTGACTAGTTGTTCCAGTGCATTTGAATTTATGAATTCCAGGAACCTTTGGGCTAGGGTGTTAGGGCTAGAATAATGTACCCAATCTATGTTTGGGTAGTTGAAGTCTCCCAGTATGATGGTATTTTGTGATACATTCATATCCTCCAATGTCTTCAGGAAGGCTGAGTGGGGTTCCTGAGATTGAGAGGTTGGTCTGTAACATGCTACCAGTTGTATAGCAGTTTTGCCTATGGTTAGTTGCACCTGTATGGTCTCTGATGCTTCATGTGTTGCTACTAACCTGGAGGTGTGGGTGTCCTTGATGAATATGGACACTCCCCCTCCCTTTGTGGTTCGGACCAGGTTTTGGGGCCGAAAAGCATGATACGAGGTATAGCCTGGTAGTGCTGGGGTGCTCTCAGGAGCCTTGAACCAGGTTTCAGTTACTGCACAGACGTCGATGTTCGCCATGCTGAGGAGTGCAGCGAGTGCCAGCATCTTGAGATTTAGACTTCTGGCGTTGAGCAGCATTACCCTTAGTTTTTTTCCATTTTTGTTTTCTAAGGAGATGGGTTTGTCTTTTGAGCCTTGCCTAAAAAGGGCACTACAGGGGTGGCAAGAGCCTTAGCCAATATCCGGAAGCCCAGTGGTGACAGGTGTAAGCCATCCCTTGCGAAGCAGCGTGGCTTGTCCAACATGTCATCCCAGCCAGACAGACATTGGATCCCCTTAGAATGACACCAGTACTTAAGCCAATTGTTAAAGCTGATCATCTTGTCTTTGTATTGTGGCATCATTCTTGGTGAGGGCAAGATGCTGCTCAGGGTCAGGGTCATACCAGCCTGGGCTACATAATCGGAGAGCACCTCTATGTCTCTTTTCATGTAGTCCAGGGAGGTATGTCTCAGGTCATTCACGCCAGCATGGACAATGACGGAGTCATATTTGTACTTGCTTTGGAGTGACCTGAGTGCATGTGTTATGTGGCGGATCCTAGCTCCCGATAGCAGCTCACAGTCGCCCTCTCCTTGTTCAGCCTGGTAAGTGAGACATCAGTGTGTCTGACTATAGAGTCACCTATTACTAGTGTATCAGGCATGGTGTTTGGTCTTAAGGGCTGTGATTGTTTGACACAATGATTTATTGAAGTATGTGTTGCATGTGTTTTGTTTTGAGGTGGTGGATTTTTGGATGTCTGCTTTGGGAGCCTCTGTTGTTTTGGTAAGTTTTTTATTAGAGCCTCCGAGTATGTCTTTGTGTTTTTATGTGTTTTGTTTGCAGTTGTGGTGGGTCTATGTGGGACTGGGTTTGTTGTGTGTGTGGTTACCATCTCCTCCTGTCTGGTCATGCCAGCCCTGAGTTGAGAGAGTTCAGCCTCCAGTTTGGCTATATAGTTGCATCTCTCACATGTATTTGTGTTTGCTGGGAGGAGGAGAGGGTTGTCTGTGTACAAGAGACAACTGTAGCATTGTCTCAAGATACCCAGGTTAACCAGCTGAACTGGAGGGGACGCCAGTAATCTACCACTCGACATGCTAGAACAGTATAAGGGAGTGCTGTGCCTTTAAGGGAAGTGGATATTCACAGGGGTGGTAGGTGGATGTAGTGCTTTGCTTAGTACGAGAGTGCTTACTTAGTAGAGAAGTTTTGAGAACAAGTGCTAGGCTTATAATATAGTGAGTAGTCTGATTATACTAAGAGTAGAGCTGTTTGAAGAGCAGACTTGGCGGAGCCAGAAGAAGTTTAACCTTGTTTAACCAGTGCTGTGCTATGCGCACAACCGCGCAAAGCCACACAAATGCGGATTTTAAACAGGGAACTACAAAAGAGCTAGAAATGGTCCAAACAACCAATTACTACAGCTCTTGTGCTGAGGTCACTTCCTACAGGGACAGGTAGGCTGCTCAAGGCTCCCCACTCCCACTGGTGAGCAAAGAAACTTCCTTCTATCCAAGTAAGGTAATGGACAACACAGGAACTACACCACAGCCCAGAATACAGCAATGCCTGTAAACTGGTCTAAACTAGTCGAGGAAAGGTGGGAAAACAAGGATTATTTTTTGTTTTTTTTGTTTTTTTGATAGAAACACACAGAAAATGCAGAAACACTTTAGTGGGCAGCCTCAACAGTTAAATTAAACAAACAAACAAACAAACAAACTTTTGATCAAATTCGACTAAAAAGTAACTTTAAGTGCAGATTTTAAAATAATGCAGCAAACAGCTAAAAAACAGTTTAAGCTTGTTCAGGTTAAGCTACAGAAGCTATTCCAAGTAAAAAACAGCAAAGATACTTAAATCCAGAAAGTAGTCACTTTTCTGAGTTCTCTGTAGCTAGGACCACTCTGCAGGACCACGAGGAGCTTGTCTGAGCAGTATAGCCAGAAAAAAATGCCCAGAGGCGGATTTTAAACAGGGAACTACAAAAGAGCTAGAAATGGTCCAAAACAACCAATTACTACAGCTCTTGTGCTGAGGTCACTTCCTACAGGGACAGGTAGGCTGCTCAAGGCTCCCCACTCCCACTGGTGAGCAAAGAAACTTCCTTCTATCCAAGTAAGTTAATGGACAACACAGGAACTACACCACAGCCCAGAATACAGCAATGCCTGTAAACTGGTCTAAACTAGTCGAGGAGAGGCAGGAAAACAAGGATTATTTTTTTTTTTTTGTTTTTTTGATAGAAACACACAGAAAATGCAGAAGCAGTGATAAATCAGTTACACAGGCTAGCACACTTTAGTGGGCAGCCTCAACAGTTAAATTAAACAAACAAACAAACAAACTTTCGATCAAATTCGACTAAAAAGTAACTTTAAGTGCAGATTTTAAAATAATGCAGCAAACAGCTAAAAAACAGTTTAAACTTGTTCAGGTTAAGCTACAGAAGCTATTCCAAGTAAAAAAAACAGCAAAGATACTTAAATCCAGAAAGTAGTACTAAACTGATAAATTATCTTGCCTGTGGGGAGATACAAAGCTCACTTTCATGTCTTTCTTATTAATCAGCCTTCTGTGGCAGACAAAAATCTCTCCCCTTCTTCATTTTACTATTAACTTACCTTCATTTTATTTTATATTAAGCTACCTAACCCTGTTCTCCATTCCACTACCTAATTAAATGCTTTTAGATTTTTCTCTGTGGTACTATATTGATAAAATATCTTGTTTTCAATGGTAGACAATGACGTTTCCTTTTATTCCTATTAACCACATTTTATTTGCAGGCAAGGTTCTTTCCTGTGCTACTTTATATTACTAAACCACGTTCATTTGTTTTGCTCTACTTAATGTACTATATGGTGGCAGATGAAGTCATCTGTCTTCTAACCATCTCACCCCTACTACATTAATAATGCACTTTTTGTTGCAGACCAAAACTATCTTTTCTCCTTTGTCATTATTGTAGCCTGGCCTAGTTGGTAAGCTGCAATTACTTGAATATTTGATGTAGGAGTGAGACTATTTTCCTTTCTCTAACTGAATTATCAGGACCTTAATAGCTTAACTTTTGCTGCAGTCATAGGTCTCTTATTTATTTATGGATTTATGTATATATTTATTTTATTTTACATTTGTTGGCCAGGTTAGTCTGACTTGAGCTGACTGTCTCATGTTCAGCAGAGACCTGGGGAGTAAAGCTTCACAATGGAATACAACATTTATTTTTTGCAGAAGTAATTAGATAACATGCAGTCATTATTATTGAATAATTCAGAACAAACCTGGTGTCTAATTATTTAACATCATTACCTATCATAGGGACGAAGGCATCAGTGAAGTACCTTGAATACCTAACATCTGAGTAAGACTGCATGTCATTTTCATCTCTTCTTATTAGTGCACCTTGCAAGGCAGATGAGGCCTTCCCTCCTTCCTCACACTTACCTTCACTTAGAATGGAAGTAGTAAGAGTGTAAGAGTGACAATGACTGCTTTACTGTCTTACAGAATTATTTTCCTATACATGTTGTTTCACATTCTTTAAAATGTTTTGGTTAGAAAAAAAGCAAAGGATAACCCAGTCATTTTAAACAATGGAATATGAATTTCATATCCTTCCACAATACTCCTTTCCAGTCTTGGTTCTCTATTATTCAATCTGAATATTGTATTTGCTGTCTTAGAGAATCACATCTAATTAATTAGTTTTAAATGGCAGTATATGTCAAAATGATCACTGTGCTTGGCCTTGCCAGTGAAACCTGTTCATTTTTAGTCTTACACCTTCTTTTTCTAATTAGTTTCACAGTAATTTACGCAATTGCTTTATGATCCTGAGTAAGCATAAATCAAAATATCCCTAGAAATGCATCCATTGAAATATACAATTTGAAATGCATAGGTGACACTTTTCACTGAAAATATGATTTAACATCAATTATATGACTGCAAGTGATTTGTTTTCAAAAATGTAGCTGTTAATCCTATTATCAGAAATATTGGAAAATGCTTATTGAAATCTTAGCTAAAATTGGTTTATGAACAAGGGACTACAGTATCATTATTACTCTAAGTACATTAGGAAAATTAAAGAAAATCAGTACTGCAAAACTTGTATCCATCTTAAAATTGGACAAGTCTGGGAAGTGCACATAAAATATACATTTTGAGGTGACATGAATTGTATATAGTTAGTACAAGGTACAATTTAAGTTAGGTAGGCTAGAATGTCTTGATGCAACTGTTTTTTAATGTCATATTCTATTATGATTAATATCTTAAAGTAGTTTTTGTCTTACAACCTAAATGTGAATAATGTGAATGTTAATTAATTCTGCATATTGATATCTGATAACTGATGGCATATGTTCTGTATATCTTATTATGCTTATTGTGAATTGATATTCTATGTATCTTGTCTTTATATATTTATGTTTTATTTTCTTTTTGTATTAAAAAAGAGGAACATGCAATAAAAATATATTTGATAAAACTGTAGATGCTAAATAGATAGTGCAATTAGCATGTCCATTGTAAATCCACCATCAACTCTAGGAATGACTCCATGCAGCTGTAGCTATTAAAAACTTATTTATAGCCAATATGTTCTCTGCTCTGTAAATTGTATGGAGCAAACCTACTATATGAAGGGTAGAGGACTAATGTCCACCATAACCAAAGGCACAAATAATCTCAGAATGTTAAAAAAACACATCTAACTCACAGCCAATATGTCAAGAGTCCAAAAGCATTGTCCTGGGTCACGAATGAAAAAAAAGTAGTAGGATCTACATACTGCATAGTGATCTGTGTAAGCATTGACACATACATGTCCAGCTCATAAGGAGTACTCCATGAAACTATCCCCCAGTTGCAGAAGAAGGTTGAAAAACAATACAGCATGAAGGCATTCCAAGGTACTATGCTGCTATTTAAAAATGTAAGCAATCTCTTTCTTGCTTGAATGATGGCATTATAAAAATACAATAATCAACTCCTGTTTGTTGGTAAAGCTGGTTTTCCAATGTCTGCCTTACTAGTTTTATTACTTCAGCTTCATCCTTATGATCATATTAGGTCGGCTGTGGGTAAACTCAGCATTATTCAGCACCAGTCATTGTGTAATACTGAAAAGAACTGCAATATTTCATACCGATCTTTGCATAGACATGCTGTTTACTCTTCTTCTCTACAGTGAATAGCTCTATAACTTATGCCCTTCTAATACTTACAGCTATTGCTTTACTTTGCATATATTCCCATATGTTTACATTGTTTTACAGGAATTCATAACCTTAAAAAACATACAGCAGTTCAGTAGGCTTATGGACAAAAAGACAGAAAGAATGCAGTTATAGTAAATGACAGCAGAGCTGTGAAGTCTTTGAGCATGAATAACTTCATGACCCCAGTAAGTGTAAATAAAAAAAATGAATTACAAATATGTCATGATGTTTCTCCTTTGCAAGAAACCTTTAGATGAGATGGGTAAATATAAGACCAAAGGAAACAATTCCTAAAGAAAGCATTCTGATCTTTTTCTCACCTCCAACATCATCTATATTGAGGCAGCGAACTGTGATAAAAATGCCACAGGGGAGATCTAACTGCTATGTCATACAAAATGTGGAAGTATGGAGATCATTCATAGGTTCATAGGTGTGTACTAGGCTAATGGCCCCTTTACAAGCCTAGCCCCAAAACATTTGCCCTGACACTGTGCCATCCAATGTTAGTTCACAGTGCCTCTATCCAGTAGGGCAACTGCTGTGATCCCTGGGGTGAACTTTCTATTACCCATCCACTTGTCGAGATTTCTCTTGAAGAGGGCCAGTGAGGTGCTCTGCTTGACATGAATGGGAAGCTTATTCCAGAGTATGGGCAGTCTTTGGGAGATGATCCTGTCCCTCCAGCATGTTCTGCTGATTGTGGTAATGAGGTTGTGATTTCTGGAGCATGTGATGTGGGAGGATTGGGATTTATTTAGGTGTAGCATTTCAAGTAGGGCTGGGTCAGACATGGCTTTTAAGTCAAGCAGAGATCACTTCTAAGTAGATGATAAGAAACTGAGAACAGCTGAAGTTTCTTGAGTCTGTCCATGTAGGACATGTGTTTAAGGCCTAGGATCCTTTTTGTGAGGTACTTTTGTGGGTCTCTCCAGCCGTTGTAGGTATCTGGTCAGGTACATGCCAAACAGGGAATTATATTCGATAATTGGTTTAATGAGGGATGTGTAGAGAGGGGTGATGACCTCTTTCTTCCTGGATGTGAAACTTTTGGTTATAAGATGTGCCACATAGAAGGACTTTCTGACCACAGTGGCAATGTGGTGGTCGAAGGTGAGGTGGCTGTCGACCTGGGTGCCCAGATCTTTTTTGGGCCCTTCAGTGTTCAGTGGATTTCCATTGATGTGGTAATTCATGAAAATTGAGTTTTTTCCAAAAGGAATGATAACACATTTTTTGGCATTAAGCTTAAGGCCATGGTTCTGACACCAGTCATTGGTCTCAGAGAGGCCCTTTTGTAGGATGTCTGCATCACTTGGGGAGTTGATAATGAGTCCTAGCTTGCAGTCATCTGCAAACTTGGTCAGCCAGAATCCCTCTGTATTGACCTGGACTTCTGCGAAGTAGATGCCAAACAGGAGAGGGCCCAAGGCCCAGGGCCAAGCCCTGTAGGACTTCACTCATGACTGGATGACAGTCTGACTTGGAATCCCCAACTTTCACTCTGTGGGTCCTGTCTGTGTGCCAATTTGCAACCCACCTAGTGATATAAGGATTTATGTCTAGTTTTGTGAGTTTATCAATGACACCCGAGTGGGGAATGGTATCAAAGGCCTTGGCCAGGTCGAGGTAGGCTGTATGCACTGCTTTATCCTCATCCACAGCCTTGGTGACTACCTCGAAGAAGTCAACCTGGTTCAGCAGGAAGGATCTTCTATTGACAAAGCCAAACTGTGTGGGGTCAGGAGTTTGGATATTGCCTATATCTTTGTTAAGCAGGTCCATGATGATGTGCTCCATAGCTTTACATACCAGATTTGTCAGGCTGTTGGGGCGATAATTCCCAGGGTATGTAGTTGCTCCCCCTTTATGGAAAGGGATGACTGTAGCAGTCCGCCATTCATTAGGGACAAAGCATGAGGTAAGGCTGTGATTGAACAGGGCACACAGATGTGGTGCCAGTTAATTTTGTAGCTCATGAAGGACACAGTCAGGGACCTTAGCACATCACATGGATGCTGTATTCTTGGCTTTGGACAATGTAGCTTTTACCTGTCCCACATAAATGGTGGGTACCAGGCTTTCTTCTGGTATTGTGATAGGGTCTTTGGGTGGGAGAGGGGTAACATTGGCCCTGAATATGTCGTCCAGTATGTTGGCTTTATCTGTTGGCTCAGTATAGGAGGTACCATTGTGTAATAACTCAGAGCAGATCAGGCTATTGCCTTGGAGGTTCTTGATATAGCTATAGAAGGCTTTGTGGTTGTTTTTTGTGTCAGCCACAATTCTGCCTTCATAGCTGGCTTTAGAGGATTTGATAAGGGATCTCAAAATTTTGTTGAGTCTGATAAGGGAGTTTTTCCAGTCTTGTGACTTCACTTTTTTCTGCAACAGTTTCTTCTTTCTGTTGTAGAGTTTATTGATGGCTGGGGGCCACCAGATTGTCTTCCTTTTTTTGGAAGAGAGCGTCTTGGTTCTATTTGGTATGGCAGGATCTATGCATTTGTGTACATGCTCGTACAGTGCATTGGTGTATGATTCAACAGTTGTGCAGCTATTTTTCATTGGCATGGGTACTGAGAAGTTAGCCACCTCTGTTTTTAGGATCCCAAAGTCAGTTTTGAAGAAGTTTTTCAGGGTGGTCACCTTAGTAAGTGGGGTGGGTGAGATGGAGATTTCCATGGTGATCAGTTTGTGGTCAGATTTCACTAGAGAGGAATTGACTATAGGTGTGGAGCAATGTTCTCCCATGTTGGTGATAACCAGGTCAAGGATGTTGCTTCCTCTAGTGGGGGTCAGAATGAGCTAGTCCAGGGCATCCAAAGTGATAAATTCCAGAAAGCCTTGGGCCTGTACATTGGCACTTGAATAGTTTTCCCAGTTGATGGAAGGGTAGTTGAAGTCACCCAGTATGAGAGTATTGGGTTGGACCTTGATAGATTCCAGGTTGCTTAGGAACATGGAGTGAGAGTCTAGGGACATGGTTGAGGTTCTGCAGTAGGCTATGACTTGTATCATGGTCTTACCTAGTGTTAATTGTACCTGAAGTATCTTGGATGCATTATGCTGGGCTACCAGTCTAGAGATGTGTGTATCATTTATGAATATAGTGACATCACTGCCTTTGGAGCTTCTGGATGTATTCTGGGGCCGAAAGGTATTGAATGAGTAGTAGCCTGGGACCACAGATGTGCTTTTACTGCCTCTTCAAACCAGGTCTCCATTACAGCACAGATGTCAACATTCACCATTTTGAGGAGAGCTTTGAGCGAGTGCATCTTGAGATTGAGACTTCTAGCATTGAGCAGCATGACCCTCAGATCGCATTTGTTTTTAGCTGTTACAGTTGAATTTTTGTCTTTGTAACACTGCCTAAAAAAGGCACTATAGGCGTGGCAAGAGCCTTAGCCAGTAGCCGGATTCCCAGGGGTGACAGATGCAGGCCATCTTTGGCAAAGCATCAAGGTCTGTCAGTCATGTCATCCCAGGCAGACAGATACTGGATCTCCTTAGAATGACACCAGAAACTTAGCCAATTGTTGAACTCAGTCATTTACTGCTCATACTGTGGTATCATTCTGGGTGATGGTAGAATACTGCTCAGGGCTAGGGTCATACCTGCCTGGGCCACATAATCTGAGAGTTCCATCACATCTGTTTTCATGTAGTCCAGGGAGGTACATCCCAGGTCATTTACACCTACATGGACAATGATTGAGTCATATTCGTACTTGTTCGGTATGGAGGAAAATGCGTGTACATAGTAATTGTCCTTTAATGTAGATTTTTATGGTCCTTTGTCTTTTAATTAACTCTATGTATAAATAAGGACTATGGCACACTTAACACACCAAAAATGGATATCACATTTAAAATTTATTTTGGTGATAGCTTAATGCCAAACACTTTCAATTCTCTAATGACGTCTTTAGAATAAAAACAATAGGAATGATCACTAGAAAACCTTCCAAGTGAATTAGACCATCAGGCTTTAGACTTATAAGGAGGGGATTTTAAAGATACATAAATGAGGTGAAGCAGCTCACTGGCAGTTATGGCTAAGTGGTGATAAAAGTCTGTCTTAATGGTATGATTAATATTAAATGTTTTTTAAGATATAAGATGAAAAAATGATCTTTTATAGTATTTTTAATTTTTATGTATATTTTAGTTTTAACTGAAGCCAGATGCTGGTGGGTTTAACATGTGATGTATGTAATGATCATTTAAAGTATTTAATTTACATTTTGACAATTGTTTTTATTTTGAAGAAAGTCCTTGGAGAACTGAAAGGGCAAAACATGTTTGGCATCAAGTTATCACTAAAATAAAATTGAAAGTGAGATGTCCATTGCTGGTGTTTTTTTTTTTTTTTTTGGCTTTTTTACCATTCCTCAGATAACCAGAATGTTTTGGTTTTGAGTTTGGTTTTCCTTGTTTCTTGATGGCAGATATCAACACTAAAGATTCTGATTAACTTTTTTGTGTTCACTTTGCATTCAGTCACAGATAGTCAGACAGATATGTTGAATAATTTGGGGCAAACTTTAATAGGTTTGCAGACCTCCTTGCAAATCCTTATCTTGCAAGTTCAAGATTTACAAAGGAAGGAGTGTTTCCTAGGATTTATTTCTGGGAGACAAAAGGCTTTGAGAATAGTTGCAATAATTTGGAAAGTAGAAGGCATTACTCAGACAAGCAGTTCTTTCCATGAGCAAGTAGGCAAAATAATTTCAAAACATGTTTTGGGAATTCATGGCCCATTTTCTAATGGAGATATTTGTCATGTTAAAACTGGGCATGCTGAGACAACTAGTGTCAAAACTTTGTTTTATGAGTTTGAGGGAAAAAAAGCTCTGGAAACACCAATCACATTATGGTTGTGACTCAGTGAGTCAATCGTGTTACACAAATTCATTAATATAACTGTCATGGCAGCAGGCCTGCTTTAGCATGTTAAAAACTGTGACAACCATATTGTGAAAGGCTGCACTGAGAAAGGCAAGCCTGGGAAAATACTTCAGTGAAGAAGACATCAAACTGCTATATATAGGCATAGTGAAAGAAAAAAAACACTCCTGGTGATGTGAGCACTGCAGATGTAGTAGATATGGAGAGGTGACATAGCCCAGGTGAATCTCCAGCTGGGGCATCTCCATGACAGAGAAAGCATAAGGGTTTAACAGTTCATAGTTAATAACACAGTTTATGCTACAAGTGGTCTGTTAGACCTTTTATATTACTAATTCTCTTAGTTCAGGGATATTTTTATTATTTCCTATGTAATTATTTTGTTTTTCCTTAAATGCTAATAATGAAGTGAAATACTTTATTTCAACAGGTTTTGTTCCATAGTTTTGGAAAAAATTGTGTTATATAACTGTGACTGTAACTCACAGTAAACTTCTAGGCATTATAATAGATGACAATCTCAGATATAACCACCATACACTACACACCAGAAACTAGACTCCCTTTATAGGATTAATGGATTCCTTACAGATACTGCAAGAAAAACTCTAGCCACTCCCTTCTTATTGCTGAATCTCTTATACGCTGCCCCTATCCTAACAAACTTAAATGATGCTCAAAGAAAGAAACTTGCCTCCTGCTATCATAAAATAGCTAAATTTGCTACCATTCTCCCTCATAGAACCCACCATTGTCATAGCTTAAAGCAATCAAACTGGCTTGAACTACACACAACTACCTAACATATTCACAACTAACTACAGCAGACAGACTCATTCATTATCCAGAAAAATGCCTTGCACTACATAACATATCACTGACTTACTGTCCAGCAAGTAATCTCCGCTCTTGTAACAAATTATTATTACTTACAAATAATGTTACTGGAGACTTGCTGTACTCCCAATAGATTGTTAAACTCTGGAATAGTATCCCTACTCAAAAAAAAAAAAAACTCTCCAACAATCTCAGTAGTCTTAAACCACTGCTTAAACAATATCTTAAAAAAATCCTGGTCCTGCACCTGCTCATTACAAGGTCGAGACTTTGTGTTCACCATATGATTCTCTACAAATACTCTCCTTAAACAGAATACTCTCAACCTCTCACTGAAATGACAAAACAATTTTTGTACATAACTGCTGCCTGTATAATCCACTAAGTTACACTTGGGCTTTCTCTTTAGTAAATTCCACCTCTGTAAAATCTTAGACTGTATAAATGTAACTACTGTTTGTGTATAAATGTAAGTAGAAATGTATCTACTCTATGTTTAACTAGAACTTAGCATAATGCAATGTAAGCAAATGGAGCTTTTCTCTCTTGGCCTCCACTGAAAATGGGTATTGCCCAGTTGGAGTTCCTGGTAAACAAAGACAAGTAAATAAATAAATAAATAAATATAATAATCTCTTTTAATAACTTTATGTCCAACTGGGGCAGGTGGGGACTTATCATGACAGAGAGCATAGTACAATTATGACGTGAATTTCTAGTTGGGGGACTTATCATGACAGAGAACATAATATAAAAGCATGCCAGGTGAATGCCCAGCTCACCATAAGAAAAAAACATAGCAAAAGGACATGATAGTTAGATGTCCCATGAGAAAGCCCACTATGACCTATGCACACAGACTGCACAACATTGTACATGGGAAGCAATGGCCCCTGTGTAAAAGAAAAGCCATGGCTTTTTGCAATAAGGTAGGGAAGGGGAGAGGCACAGGATATGCATAGCAGTACTAGTCATAAACCTGTAAGGTCATAAGCTGCCCATAGGTGAGCATTACTAACATACCTATTGATGCCGTTTTTATTACACAGAGTGTGAGTGGTGTTAGCCAAAAAGAAGAAAGTATGCAACCATCAAATGGAGGTAGTGGGCAGTCCTGAAACACTGGGGTCATTCAAGAATAGTCATGAACACACTGAGCAAGAAATGTAACACACAGGTGTCCATAGCTTGTCCATCAGAAAGATGTAGAGCTGTTACTGTATGGCCTACATGTACATGGCAGATGTATCCTGGACAATGATGAAATTGACAAGGCTTACCAGGTGTCAGGAAGTGTGGCAGGACATCCATGCTGCTGGAAACCATAATAGGACACTAGAACAGGTGCAGCAAAAGTCGTCGCCAGTGACAGGCCAACTACAGGTAGTGACCCACCAACACAGAAGCAGCTCTCAGAGGTGGAAAAATTCCAACAAACCCTGTCTGAAGCAGGTGAACAAACCCTTGCAACTGTTTGTGACTTACAATGTGGGGACTGGGCTGGTGATAACTGCTGAATGTATATTGTGGATGTGAGAAGGATGTGTTACACAGAAAAAACTATGCATATCTGTTCTTCAGATGAATAAATGCTGCAGCTGTGACATTCTGCACTACAAGGGTATATATGTGTCCATATACTATCTCATAATTGGCATGTACTATTACATGTGTCATGAGTCAGGCATAGTTAAATATATACTCCAGGGGTCTATTTTATAACAGCAAATGCTTAAAATAGCAACACTATATATTCGACCCTTAAAAATTGAAATGGCAAAATGCTGAACACATGGAACAGAGATTTTTTTTTTCCCCAGGGGAAAAAAAATGCTGCTCCGTAAAAATAAAAAATAAAAAAACCAAACAAACACTAAATGAAGTGGGTGGCTTTACCCCCGCCACACACTTAAATATACCAACTCTGAGATTGCACCACAGTGGAGGAAAGGACAAAGTCCTGAAAACGGCCCAGGGATTTTTTTTCCCTTGGAAAAAAAGCGCTGTTCCGTGTGTTTGGGATTTTACAGTTTCGATTTAAAAGGGTCGATAAAACAACGTTCACTATTTTAAGCGTTCGCTGATATAATACGGAACCTATTCCAGCACTTCTGCAGTTAAGTTATTATTCTTTCAGAAACTGGCAGAGATTTCAGCACAATGGAGTGGTACATGCTTGTCAGTAGGTCACCTATGTCTGATGATGATGGCATCATACATATAGCACAGGCAGATGCTTTAGTGGCAGTGGCAATACAGCTGTCACTGGAGGGCACACACAAATCTTTTACATATAATGTGATGATGGTTGCTTGGATTCACCTATTTTAAGTGCTGGATGCCTATTAATTGCATCTCTCAGATGCACTGCTTCTGATGTGTTTGCATACACCATAAAGAAGAAACATGTTTGTAGCCATAGCTACCATAACTATTGGACTTTCTCTGACTCAGGTGTTACACCTAGCATCTATCAGCTGATGCACAAGTCAGGGATCCAGGCACAGGCAGCCACATCACACTCCATAGAAAACATGATGAGCACACTGCATTAAACAGGTGCATGGACTGTGAATCAACCCGCAATACTTATAAACTGGCATGACATACAGAGACCTGGAGCACCATATATGTTCAGGTCATTGCTTGCCAACATGACATCCATTGGTGCACATACAATGCATGTACCAAATGCCCACAATTGTGCCTCTGTATGCCATACTGGCTGTGGTTACATGATGGTCAGGATGGCTGATGACAGTTATAGGTTGAGTTTGTAGAAGTAGCACATGCTTTACTATAGAGTACATCATTATCACCCCTACCATGGCAGCCACCACACATAGACATGGCAAATCTCATTGTAGTGCCCAATAATGTTCATTTTACTCCACCCCTAAGACACCTCACATGACTGGCCACTCTTGATTCCTGCAATATTACACTGTCCATGTATCATTCTGGCTGTCACTGTGCCATGCTTATCCATGGCGATCTTTAAGGTCATGGATGTATCCATCTATTTGCACTCAATATGAGGAACAACACTAAGGTTCTTGGCCACAATCTCAAAGTTGTACACCATTTTTAAGCAGAAGGCATCCAGCTTTGCAGACCTGCAATAAATGTTCAGAGTATGAGCAGAGAGACAAATCTAGTAATATCATACTTCACGGTATTAAAATTTTGTGTTTCTAATTTAATTTGTATATGCCTTTTCACACAAAAAAAAGTACAGCATATTTTAGAAAGTGATTGAAACAGACAATTTGCTATAACAGTTAATGAAACCCAACAATGTGAGGACAGGTTTTCATTTCAGTTTCAACATCCAGCCATGAAAACTGGCTGTTGTGCAGCAACATTCTGTAGAAGATAAGTATTTGTTAAATGTGAAGGATGTGCTGCTAAGGCACAGGAATAATAATGCAGACTTGTCTAATAATAAGTGGAATTCATAGCCAAAAGTGCATTGTATACAGTGGCAAATTTTGGGGTTAGTGGCAATGCACAGAGCAACGAAGATTAAAACACACATCATGCAGGAGTGTGGTGGCCTGTATTGTGCATTAGTTAGTGAAACCAAGTGTCTGCAAAAAAGATGCAGTGAAAGTCATTCCAACAAATGATGCAGTAATAAATACAAATATGTGTAGGCATAAGAGAGGTAGGATTCATAGTTATATGTGTAGCATCTTGTGCATCATGCTGCTGGAACACTGTCAGCTAACTAAGATCTGGTAATGTATCACAGATGTCTACCTCTTAAATGCTTCCTAATTTTCTTGACATTCTGCTTCTGCATCAGGAAGATCATAGCTGGTTTTCTATGGTAAGAGCAGAAGAAGACTCACTCACACCTAACATCTGTAATATCATATACCTCTCAATACTGGATGCCATGTTTTGCTCACGTGAAACAATAAAATCATCGCCTAGCCCCTACTCATAGATGTTTGTAGGTAACAAGCACTATTATACTCTGAAATGTCAGGTACTCTGAAACACAGAAGGGATTATCTTAAATAAGTGTGTGTGCAGTGCCCTGGCAGTTCCCATAATTCTTGTTTTTGGTTTATGTCTCAACTGCACTATCACATCAATAAAGGTGATTAACTTGAGCATATCTGGTTTATAAATGCAGTTGCATTATACAAAATAAATGTCGACTGATAGATGAGGGTAAGGTGATTCACACAGCCTATCTTGACCTCGCCAAGGCTTTCGACACCATCCCCCATTCTGGAATTATAGCTAAACTCACTAAACTAGGTATAAATCCCTACGTCACAAGATGGGTTGCCAACTAGCTCACTGACAGAACCCACACTGTAAAAGTTGCTGACTCCAAATCTGACCTCAAAGCATTGACAAGTGGAGTACCACAGGGTTCCGTCCTGGGACCTCTCCTGTTTGGTATCTACTTCTCTGAAGTACAGGCTAACACAGAAGGCCTCTGGCTAACGAAGTTCGCAGATGACTGCAAACTAGGTGCCATAGTCAAGTCCCCAAATGATGTGGACATCCTACAGAAGGGCCTCGCTGAGATAAATGCCTGGTGTCAGAGCCATGGCCTCAAGCTCAGTGCCAAAAAGTGCAGTGTCATCCCCTTTGGTAAAAACTCTGTACCCATGAACTACCACATAGGCAGCAATCTACTTAACACCGAATGCGTGATAAGAGACCTTGGGACCCAGGTGGACAGTAGTCTCTCCTTTGATAGTCACATCACCACAGTAGTCAGGAAGTCCTTCTACGTGGCACACCTCATCATAAAAGGGTTCTCATCCAGGAAAAAAGAGGTCATTGTTCCCCTCTACTCGACACTCATTAGACCCATTATACAGTACAACGCCCTTTTGGAATGTACCTCACAAGACATCTGCAGCAGCTGAAAAGGCCACAGAAGTACCTCACAAAGAGGATTACTGGCCTCAAACAAATGCCCTACAATGACCGCCTCAAAAAACTCCAGTTTTACTCCGTAGCATATCGCCTACTCCGAGGTGATCTCTGCCTAACATATAAAGCTATGTCAAACCCAGAACTGCTGGTCATGCTACACCTAAAGAAATCCCAATCCCTCCGAGCTACATGCTCTAGGGACCTAAGCCTTGTCACCACAATAAACAGGACATGCTGGAGGGATAGATTCCTGCCCCAGAGACTTCCCATACTCTGGAACAGGCTACCCATCTATGTCAAGCAAAGTTCTTCATTAGCACTCTTCAAGGAAAAATCTTGATGAGTGGATGGGAAATAGGAAATACACCCCGGGGATCACTTCTGTGTCTCTCCTCAACAGTGGCACAGGAAAATAACTTTCTTGGGTGGCATAAGCCAGGGAACCTTGTTGGCTAGGCTTACGTAGGCCATTGAGCTGATAGCCTAGTACCTACCTATGAACCTTTGAACCTATGATACAGGAACTGTACATTTGCCAGCAATCCCACCACCAAAATAATATTACATTGTGCACTGCAATAAATGCTGGGTACCTCTAGAGCCCTGGATCATGGCACCTGCATGGAATCCTGTAACCATAACCAAAATATAATATAATGCTGCATATACTGTGTCATGGAATATCATTAAACAAGTCTTTCTTTTGCCAAAGGCACACTTCTGCTGCATTGACACATCTGGTTGTTTTTTGTAATACTGTCATCATGTAGCCGCCAGATTTATTACTATATTTATCATGCTATACAACATGGCAGTGCAGAAAAAAGCCTGTAAGCCACCTAACATTGTTCTGTTAGAAACTGTCTTAGGAAGCTGCAGTAGCAACAGCATCAGCAACACATGCAGGTGAGTACAAGGAGGTGCAACAGGATCACAAGCATGCAGGAAGAACCCATCCTAGGTTGGGATGTGGGCAATTATCACTTGATGGCAGTATCACATAGACTAAATGTGATGCATGCATTTTCCCATTTTTTTGTTCATATTTTATTAGCATTTTTCAGCAACTTGGTGTTTATTTCGCCAAACTGATTGATCCTATTACAGGGGGGGCAATCTGTGTATTTTTATAGGTCACTTTCTCTGTTTTGTTCATTGTTCCGATGATGCCTTATTGACGAAAGTGCTTAACCATGTAGGTTTTTAATGTGGATTTTTTAAACTACATTTTTCAAGTGCTAAATGCTCATTTTGTTGTTGTTGTGTCTTTCGGCTTTACCCGGTTAGAGGTCGCCACAGCTGAACTCCGGTCCGCTAATGATTGCCAGTAGATTTTTACGTGCCGAGTTGCCAGCCCTGATGCACAACCTTCAACGAAGGTACGCCCATTCACGCATGTCTCCACACAGAAGACACTCTTTCTGAGAATCGAACAGGACAATGTCTTACTGTGAGGTGACAACGCTACTGCAGCACCACCACTGCAGTTTCTAAATGGTCATTTTGTTACATTTTTATAATTCTAGAAGTACTTCAAAAGCTGTTCATTGCAGTTTGTTTATTTCCTATGGTCTTGCTTACCTAACAGTCGTAGCTTACTGAAGGGGATGTTTCCTGGATTTTTACTGATAAGTCTTTCCAACAGCAATGTGTTACTAAATGACCAATTAATAACTAAATAAAATGCTTAAAGAAACACATTCTGAAAATTACTGGTGTGTATATATATATATAAGGTAATCTTCATTCTTCCTGCCATATATCAGCTCAAGTGAAGCATGAAATGAATGTGCATGCAGTTTTTCTTTATCTTAGCCTAAAAACACTAATTCTGACCTTTCCTTAGTCTCTCATCCAATGTCTTAATCTACAAATGGGCAATATCCATTTCACCTTTTTCCTTGTACGAATGCTACTATCTGATTTAGTTCATTTCTTTTATAAAAACAATTGACCTTAACATGCATTTTTAATCTATGTTACTATATTATTATTTTATCTATATGTTAAATGTTGTGTTTCTATGCTTCTCATTCATTTTACAATTTTGTACATTCTCATGCCTGTGTAAAAAAAATTAAAATCCTGTTATGTAGATCCCCTTCTGTGACATAAGACATTCATATATCTTATCAACATGTACACATGATCCTTTTGTATGTTTGTACTGCTTTTGAAATTATATACTCTCATATGTTTTTATGTGGAGATTTTCTCCCCAGGCCTCCACTGAAAAAGGACAAGTGTCCCGTTCAGACTTTCCCAGTAAACAAATGTAAAATAAATAAATAAATATAAATAAATAAATACATAAAAAAATAAAGTCCACCTTCTGGTTTAAATGTACTACAGCCCAGCTTTCTGATTATCTGTGTTTGGTGTACTGGCTGTGGTAGTTGCAACGAATGCTTTGATAGCCTTTAACACATTTCATTTAATAGGGGATTAGTTTCTAAGCTAACTGCCCTTAAGCCATTTTTTTAAGCCTAGCCAATTATCCCTTGTGAGACTCAAACCCTGCACCTTGTGTTTGTAAGGAAAACACCTTAACCATTAGGCCACCCTCCCAACCTTTCTGCATTTTCCTGTTACTAAAATTGACTTGCTCTAACGTAGGGATCCCTTTTTCATTCCTTAGCCAAACACACATCTGTGATAGTGGAAGACAGCATCTCAGCTCTTTGCTACATCCAACAGCCTATGACATTGTCTTCCAAGGGGAGTGGAATTCTTTTTTAAAATTAATAGTTGGGTAACTGATCTCTCTCAGACTCATATCCCCATTCATCAAGGATGTGATCTGAAGTGACTTACATACTACTATTTCATACTTCTGACATTCTAAGAAATTTAGGTATAAGCTTTCATGAATCTCCCCTGTCAGTGACTTTATTTCCCCTCCAGTAACTAATACTGAAGCTTGCTTTCACTAAGGAGCCAAGGTATACTTTAAATGATCCTCCAAATGCATTGGAAGGTGGATGATTGCTTTTGGAATTACAAGGGTCCATCACACTCTACTCCACTTCAGTCCATTTTAGCTCTGCTTCACTCCTGTCTGCTACACTTTCTCCCTTTACCCCCATATCATTGCTTTCATAGGGAAATAGTAAATACTCCCCAGGGATCACTTCTGTGTCTCTGCATGACAGTGGCACAGGAAAATAACTTTCTTGGGTGGCGTAAGCTATGTAACCTTGTTGGCTAGCCTTACATAGGCCCTTGGGCTGATAGCCTAGTACCTACCTATGAACCTATGAACTTATGTGATAGGGTGCAGTATTTAATCACTGGGGTGATGTACAACTTATGTACTGTTGAAGATCTTGATTCACTCCGTTGAGGATGAAAGCATGTGATTTCCCAAAATAAAAAATCATGAGGACATTAAATTACATTTCATGCTTTACTCATCATTATCCTTCAGTGATTTTTAATAGTTGTGGTACTTTTGTACGTTGGTACATTTGTGAGTACACATATTTTGTTTGACTGTTAAACATTGGTGTGTTAGATACGGCATCTGATTATTTGGTCTAGATCTGCATTTTGACCTTAGGATTCCCTACACAGTGTTTTTTTTTTTTTTGACACTGTTAAGTACAAATTCTTTGGGATTCTGGGCTTGTTGTATCCTTTGCCCATTTTCAGCATGGAGTCCAAGGATTGTGGCCTAGTTCTTGTTGCTACATTGGAAGGATTTACTAGTGACCCCACTAATGATTCTACATTTAGGAGTTTTAGCATGGAGCTTACAAAGGTCATCAGTTTACTTTGTCAAAAGTTACTAGGCTTTGAGTAGTGTGCAGTTTCAGTGGAAAGAAATCGAGTGATTGCAAAAAACAAATGTTTTACAATAACAGAAACATTCTTATCTTCCATCAAATACTGAGTGTGGATTCAATGTATCTAATTTTATACACCGAATCAACATTTGCTATGTGTTTTCTGGCTTGTTGAACAAGACTGTTACGTTCAAGACTACTGCTACACAAGATGTTATATTTGACATTTTAGAAGATAAGATTCACTGATTTGAGAAAAAGTTATTTAAATTAAGAATGACAAATCAGTTTTGATTGAGAGTTGCAAACACAATAGAGTCCCTATGTGACTCAGATATTCTAAGTTCCCAAATAGAGTTGAACCCGGGGCACCATTTTTTGTGTGATAATCACATGATCCGACTAGCAGGGGCTTGGATTAATGGACCTTATTGTAATGAACAGTTAAAATAAATAAATAAATTAATTAATTAATGAGTTGCAAATATTAAATAATATAATTGTTTCTGGTTTATTGCTTGGATGTCATGAGCGTATGTACAATTTGATATTTGATAAAGTTGACAACAGGGTTGCTGCTTCTAAAATTAATAAAAGCAAAAATGTTTGCTGGAGATACTGAGCAATATGAAAACAATTTGCCATACCACAATCTGGTAAAAATTAGCAGAACACCTTGATTCATGATGATGATTATGCTACACCTGACATTTGTGATAACTTAAGAGTCATCTATGGCAAATGTAGAAAGTACTGGTTATGCACATTGTGAACTAGATATTAATGACCCTTTAGAACCCCCCAGCACTATGAAGGACCAAACGATTAACAAACAAGACCAGTGTAGTAGATCTGCACAAGATACATCAGTTAAATTACTATCCTTCAAACCAGTGGAATGAAGGTAGGCAAAAAAGACGTGGGAACAATAGAGGAAAGGGAAGAAGGAGTGGAAACATTTAAGTAGGTTCCAGTCAGTAGACCCTGTTAATGATATATACTGTTGAACATAATGGTATTGTGTTAAAATACAAAACATATTGTATCTTTATAGTCAATTAGATTACCTTTAGATCATTTTATGCTATTTGAAAAAGGGTATACGTTTATTCCCAGCAAACAATATGATGTTATAGTTACCATTACAGAGTTAAAACTATTTACCAGGAAGTTGAATTTATCCTGGAATTACAAGGGACAAGAAAACATTGCCCTTCCTATTAATAATTATTTCAAAAGAAAAAGTGCATGGCAACTGAGCATTAACTCTACTAATCTATATTTGAAAAAGATTGTGAAAAGGATCTCTACAACTTAGTTAATAGTGACACGAGGTTTAAATCATATGATTGTAGTATGGAAGAAAGATAATTACTTAATAGTCTATTGAATGATAGAAATATCCATATCATGAAACCAGATAAAGGAGGTGGTGTAGTCTTGTTTGATTATATTGATTATGTTAGAGAAATGTATTTACTAAAGAACACTCATCATCATCTTCTTTCAGCTGTTCCCATTAGGGGTCGCCACAGCGGATCATCTGTTTCCATTTCTTCCTGTCCTCTGCATCATGCTCTTTCACACCAACCGCCTGCATGTCCTCTCTCACCACATCCATAAACCTCATCTTAGGCCTTCCTCTTTTCCTCTTACCTGGCAGCTCTATCCTTAGCATCCTTTTCCCAATATACCCAGCATCCCTCCTCAGCACATGTCCAAACCAACGCAATCTCACCTCTCTTGCTTTGTCTCCAAACTGTCCAACCTGAGCTGACCCTCTAATATACTTATTCCTAATCCTGTCCATCCGAGTCACACCCAGTGCAAATCTTAACATCTTTAGCTCTGCCACGTCCAGCTCTGACTCCTGCCTTTTTGACAATGCTACCATCTCCAACCCATATGACATAGCTGGTCTCACTACCCTCTTGTAGACCTTCCCTTTCACTCTTATTAGTACCTGTCTGTCACAAATCACTCCTGACACTCTTCTCCACCCATTCCACCCTGCCTGTACTCTCTTCTTCACCTCACTTCCACACTCACCATTACTCTGAGCTGTTGATCCCAAATACTTAAACTCATCCACCTTTACCACCTCTACTCCCTGCATCCTCACCATACCTCTACCCTCCCTCTCATTTACACACATATATTCTGTTTTAGCCCTGCTGACCTTCATTCCTCTCCTCTCTAAAGCATATCTCCACCTCTCCAGGGTCTCCTCAACCTGGTCCCTACTCTCACTACATATCACAATGTCATCTGCAAACATCGTAGTCCATGGGGCCTCTTGTCTAATCTCATCTGTCAACCTGTCCATCACCACTGCAAATAAGAAAGGGCTCAGGGCTGATCCTTGATGTAATCCCACCTCCACCTTAAACGTATCTGTCACTCCCACTGCAGTCCTGACCAATGTCACACTACCTCATACATATCCTGTACCACTCTTATATACTTCTCTGCCACTCCCGACTTCCTCATACAATACCACAACTCCTCTCTAGGCACCCTGTCATATGCTTTCTCTAAGTCCACAAAGACACAATGCAACTCCTACTGACCTTTTCTATATTTCTCCAACAACACTCTCAGAGCAAATATTGCATCTGTAGTGCTCTTTCCTGGCATGAAACCATACTGCTGATCACTAATCATCACCTCCCTTTTTAACCTCGCTTCCACTACTCTTTCCCATAACTTCAAGCTGTGACTGATCAATTTTATCTCTCTGTAGTTACTGCAGCTCTACATATCACCCTTATTCTTAAAAATAGGTACCAAAACACTTTTTCTCCACTCCTCAGGCATCCTCTGACTTTCCAAAATTTCATTAAACAATCTGGTTAAAAATTCCACTGCCATTTCTCCTAAGCACCTCCATGCTTCCACTGGTATGTCATCTGGGCCAACAGCCTTTCCATTCTTCATCCTCTTCATAGCTGTCCTTACTTCCTCCTTGCTAATCTGCTTCACTTCTTGATTCACTATCCCCACATCATCCAACCTTCTCTCTCTCATTCTCTTCATTCATCAGCCCTTCAAAGTACTCTTTCCATCTACTCAACACACTCTCCTCACTTGTGAGTATGTTTCCCTCACTGTCCTTTATCACCCTTACTTGCTGCACATCTTTCCCAGCTCTGTCCCTATGTCTAGCCAATCGGTACAGGTCATTTTCTCCCTCTTTAGTGTCCAATCTCTCATACAACTCTCTATATGCCTTATCCTTAGCCTTCGCCACCTCTATATCTTTGCCATGAGCCTCATCTCCTTATACCCATGTCTACTTTCTTCATCTCTTTGACAATCCCACTTCTTCTTTGCCAGCCTCTTCCTCTGTATACTCTCCTGTACTTCCCCATTCCACCACCATGCTCCTTGTCCTCCTTCCTCTGTCCAGATGTCACACCAAGCACCTTCCTAGCAGTCTCCCTTACTAGCTCTGCTGTAGTTACCCAGCTATTCAGTAACTCTTCATTGCCTCCCAGTGCCTGTCTTAACTCTTCCCTGAACTCCACCTCACAATCACCCTTTTTTAACTTCCACCATTTAATCCTTGGCACTGCTTTCACACTCCTCCTCCTCCGCTTCTTGATCACCAACATCGTCCTGCTGACCACCATTTTATGCTGCTTAACTACACTCTCCCCAGTCACCACTTTACAGTCTCCAATCTCCTTCAGACTAGCCCTCTTACATAGGATATAACCCACCTGTGTGCATCTCCCTCCACTCTTGTACATCACCCTATGCTCCTCCCTCTTCTTAAAATACGTATTCACTACAGACATGTCCATCCTTTTCGCAAAATCCACAATCACCTGACATTCTGCATTCCTCTCCTTAACACCATACCTACCCATCACTTCCTCATCCCCTCTGTTCAATTCACCAACATGCCCATTGAAGTCTGCTCCAATCACTAGTCTCTCACCTTTGGAGACACTCACCACCACTTCGTCCAACTCACTCCAAAATGTTTCTTTCTCATCCATCGCACATCCAATTTGTGGAGCATATGCACTAACAACATTCATCATTACACCATCAATTTCAAGCTTCATAAATATCACTCTGTCAGACACTCTCTTCACCTCCAAAACACTCTTGGCATACTGTTCCGTTAGGATAACCCCTACCCCATTTCTTCTGCCATCCACACCCTGATAGAACAATTTGAACCTGCTTCCTATACACTTGGTCTTACTTCCCTTCCATCTGGTCTCTTGCACGCACAATATATCAACCTTCCTTCTCTCCATCATATCAGCTAGCTCTCTCCCTATACCAGTCATACTGCCAACATTCAAAGTTCCTACCCTCAGTACTACACTCCTAACCTTCCTCCTTTCTTCCTGTCTTCGGGCATGCCTTCCCCCTCCTCTTCTTCTTCGGTCAACAGTAGCCCAATTTCCACCAGCACCCTGTTGGCAACCTGGGCCTCGACCAATCCGGTATGTAAGTATAAAAGTTCTTGGCATCAGTAATTGTTGGCAGAGGTTTTACGCCGGATGCCCCTCCTGATGCAAACCTCCCCATTTATCTGGGCTTGGGACCGGCACAAAGAAATCCACTGGCTTGTGCATCTCCAGAACACTGAAACATATAATATAGTATCTAGGAACAAAGTGAATTTGGCATATAGAAACATAGATTTAGATTTGGAAGACCTTTTACACCAAGAAGTCATTTTGGATTATTTATTTCAGTTCTTACATAACCAGCATCCCCTTATTCCTTCCATGTTTGGCATACCCAAGGTTCACAAGAACATTGCTAGACCACTCTATAGGTCTATTGTACCAGACAGTGGTTCTAAAACTTATCCACTAGTGATATTTCGCAGGCAGAATGCTTAAACATGATGTGATGAATATCAGGATTTTTTAAAGTAGGTTGGACTTGGTTGTCTTTGGAGAAAATATTAGTTTTTAACTAAGAATGTAAACCACAAGATGAAGGTTTAGAGTTCTTTAATGAATCCATTTAAACATGTTGCTTTTTTATCTTTATCAGAATGTTAGATTGTGGATGGATATTATGAAATTAGTATTGTCCATTAATTTTCTTTATTTTGAAAGGAAAATTTATAGGCAAATTAAAGGAGTTGCTATGGGTGCAGCATGCAATTGCCAATCTGATTATGTTATCCTGGGAGAAGTGGGTAATTTTCCTGTCAAAATTGTATGCATTGTGAAAGCTGAACTTTAGATTTTTGCATGACATTTTTATTATTTGGGATGGAAATTAAAGTAACGTGGCTAAATTCATAGAATGCCTTAACATTTCAACCCACTTTTTAAAGTGTACCTGTACATACTGTAAGGACATTATTAATTACTTGCATACTATCATTTTTAAAACTGCTAGTGGTTTTGCTTCTACTATACACCAAAAATTGGCCTTCTCCAATTCATATTTACATGTCAGTGGTTTCCACCATTTTATATACAAAAAAGAACTTAGATAAAGGGCAATTCATTAGGATGACAAGGATGGTTTCAAGTAAGGAATTATTTGCAAATTAAATTAATATAGTAACTGAGATGTTGGTAGAAAGGGGTTATCCAAGGGAACTACTTAAAGAAATAGGAGATTCAATTAGGAATGGATGCAGCAAAAGATATAAACCTTTATTAGGTATGGGTTTAGCATATACTAATAAAGTTGTAGTTGGCTTTGAATCTGTACCTAATGAAGTTGATATAAATAAGGCAAAGATGAATTTTAAAAAAGCTATGGTTCTACAACACACCACTTGTTCAGAACATGTTAAAAATAGTATTAAACACAATCAGGCAATATTAAAAGGAAATGATGATGTGTGTGATTGTGCTGGTGATTAACCTTTTTTTGTTGATAACATTTCTAGAAATGTAAAAACTATTTTTAAAAGAGACACGTAGTTTGTATTCTATGGTAAGTCCACAGGGGACAAGAAGATGTGGCAGCTGTAAACAATGTCCTTGCATTTACTCAGGTGACCATATGATTATTAATAATAGTCAAGTCTAAGGTGACCTTGCAAAATGGGAATTGAGATATAGTAGGACTAGTTTACATTGCTAAATGTTACAAATGTAAAGTATTTTATATAGGCAAGACACAAAGATTGCTCAAGAGAAGAATATATGAACATTGTTATAATGAAATGAAATCTAAATTTAATAATGTATCATATAAGCAGTTAGCAGTATGTAATGAGTTCAGGAGATTTGAATATGGTATTTTGGGAGTTAGACAGGTGTGTGTGTGTGTGTGTGTGTGTGTGTGTGTGTGTGTGTGTGTATATATATATATATATATATATATATATATATATATATATATGTGTGTGTGTGTGTGTGTGTGTGTGTGTGTGTATGTATATGGATAGATAGATATAGATATAAGTTCATAGGTAACTACTAGGCTATCATTCTTGATGGGATATTCTAAGCCTGACCCTGCTTCCCTTTTCTCACCCAACTGTGTTATCCTACAGATGTTTAACTACCCTTGTCATAGCTCTATTTAAATATTTCTCATTTGTAGAGGATTATTTTGTATGGGTGTCACCTTGAGTGTATTCTGATTTCCTATTGTAAGATAAAGCATTTTAGCACCACCACTGTCCATTAAGAGAACAGAGGTTCAGTCTGTGCCTAAATTAACATACTTCCCCTCTATTTGTCCAAATTACACTTACATGGGATCATGGAATGGTAATTTTATGTATATGAGGAGTCTGATCCTTAGTAGCTGTATCATCTGAGATATGCAGGTCTCTCTCCTGACTGATCTGACTATGTTGCAGAAGAGGTTGAGGTGTCCAGACCAGATATTTCTAAAATCATTTGACTTGCAGATGTGCAGCAGGTCCATTACTGCTGGGTCTACAGATGCCTTATAAGCCAGGCACACTGCACTTCTTAGTAGTCTCTATGATACCAAGGATTGTGATGGGGCTTTGATGTGATTCATCTAGGTCATGTGTCTTTGGCTCACTATTCTTTTGGTGAGGAGTTCCTGAGGAGGCTCAGTTTTGCAAGTGCTTGGACAGCTATATACCAAAGGGGGACTGTACCTTATAATGGGCCTAGTAAAGAGCTAAATTGGTACAATGAACTCTCTGGACCTAGAGTTTATTCCTTTATTTATAATCTGTGTAATATCAAAGGACTTTCTTATAACAGTGAACTCATATTGGTCAAAAGCTAGGTCACGATCAACATAAGTGCCTGAATCCTTAACTACTGGGGGTACTGTAAGGCGTCTAGTGTCAATGCAATAATTCTCAGAGGTAGTTAATTTTCCAAAGGAAACAATAATGCACTTTTTGCCATTTAATTTTAGTCCTTGGCTTTGACATCAGTTATTTGTTTGGGACTAGCCCTCCTGAAGGATCTCTGAGTCCTTGGGGGATTCAGTGACTGCTCACAGCTTGCAGTCTTCCACAAATTTGGTCAATCATAGACTTTGACTTCTCAGAAGGATTTACCAAATAACAGCAGCCATAGAACAGAGCCCTGTGGGAATTGCTCATGACAAGTTGTTTTATTGAGGTGGCTAGTACTCTCTTGAATTCCTGTGTCTTATCTGTGAGCTATTTTCCAATCCATTGGGTGGCATGGGGGTAATTATTAGTTTGCCAAGCTTATAAACAATGCCCATGTGAAGTATAATGTCAAAGGCCTTGGGAAGATCAAGGTAGGCAGTATGTACTGTCTTCCCTTCATCTGTTATTTTGATAACTTTTTTGAAAAAGTCCTTTAGGGTGAGCAGACATGACCTGCCCTTGACAAAACTGTGATAGGCTCAGTGTTTGGAGGTTTTCTATGCCATTATTAACTAATTCCATATTTCATGCTGTTTATTACCTAATGTTCTTTAGTCCATACCTTGTCTATTGATGTAACATTACAACCTATTGTAAGGATGTTTCTAGTTCAATTTAATGTAAATCCTAAGAAATGTAAATTGTAATATGTTTTTCTCCCTTTTATATCTGTAATACTTTTAATTGTATTTTAAATAGTGTCTTTCTTTTGTAATGCTTGTGGTGCTTTTCTCCTCTGGCCTCCATAGAAAATGGGTCTCTGGTCAACAAATGTTAATAAATAAATAAAATAAATAAATCCTGGGAAATTGTTAGGGCCCATAGAAACTGTATTTTTGACCTTTGAGAGTGCCTACAGGACTAGGTTCTGTTTGATACCTGGGGTTATACATTTTCCTGATATTTTTAGTGAGATTACAGGGGGTGACATTTGAGCTGAATTTGTCAGGTAGTAGGTTTGCTATACCCACAACTTAAGTATAGGTGGTGCCATTTACAATTAGCTCAAAACACTGATATGTATTGTATTTGAGAATGTATATACAGATGAAGAAGGCTTTGTGGTTATTCTTGGCCTGAGTATATATTTTGTTCTCAGATTTGGCCTTGGTAGTTGCTTGTTTAATTTGATGATTCGATTTTTACTTTAATGGGTGTTGCATATATTAGTTTAGCTATTATTTTCTTCCTTTTGTTATAAACCTTTTGTATGCTGTGATTCCACTGGGGTAGTTTGCTTTTTGGTTTCACCCAACACTTGCTTAGTCTTTTCTGATTGAGGAATGAGAATCAGGCATCTCCAACTTTTTTTCTTCCTCTGTATTGGGTGGTCTAAACATATGGAAAGCATTGTAACCTTGCACTTTGTGTGCATATGTGTGTGCGTGCGTGTGTGTGTGTGTGTGTGTGTGTGTGTGTGTGTGTGTGTGTGTGTGTGTGTGTGTGTGTGTGTGTGTGTGTGTGTGTGTGTGTGTGTGTGTGTGTGTGTGTGTGTGTGCGTGCGTGTGTGTGTGTTTACTATTATTATTTAACAGTTTAAACTAAACATCTATTTATGTATTATTTAGTAGCTCTTGGTGTTGCTGGTGCATATTTTTGTATGTTTTTATATGCTTTTTTACAGCATTTTATAAGATAATTCATTTTCCCAGAGGATCAGCTATTTTATCCTATATTTCCACCGCCACTGTTTCAATTAAGTTTTGTCTCCTTGTTACCAACACCCTGATATAGTGGGCTAAAGCCTTAACTATGTCCCAATAGACTGGAATTTAATTATTGGCTTCTATACTGGCTTCCTCCAGCAGGGGAGGTTGAGCTGGGCCATTATATGGTGATAGGCTGTCGTGCAAGACACATGCAAAGACCATTCCTTGGAGAAGTGTCAGTACTGTCTGGGCATCCTTTCGATAGATGCCTGCCTCACTTCTTAGGAGCATGCACCTACAAGCGGAGGGCATTGTCATTCCCTGGAGTGAAGTAAATAACCTGTCCCCAGCCAAGGGGTGGGGTTATAGAACTGCCGAAGAAATTATTTATTGTTGGGATGCAAGTGAGAATGCAAACTCTCAGTGTCTTCCTGAATGACCTCCATGGATGGTTCTCTCCCATGCAGATATGGGAATTCCTCACTGCGAAGGAAAGGATGAACTCAAATCTGACAGATGGTGAGTTGATTATCAGCAGACAGAGAGTGAAAAGACCACCTAAAAAAGGTTTTATATTTTTATTTTGTGGTCGATTGATGTGCTATGATCATGTGAGCACTTCACCTATGTTTATAAATGTGTTCATAGACTAGAACTGGTATCCAGAAAGTTTTTGCATTTTGTAGTTGATTTTGAGCCATAAGCATCCATGTGCCAGGTGGGGGTAATTCAGAGACTGTTATCACTGTCAGTAGTCAAAGAGTTGTTTGTCATTATCCACAGAGGTGCTGGTATACCTCAACATATCTCTCCATACCTAACATACCATACCCCTTATGGCAGAGAAATAGTGGACCATTACTGTGAGAATAGGGTTGGTGTCATAATCAGACAGTGGAATGCATGCAGAACCTGTACTTGTAGATAAGAAGGTATTTAGGGGTTTGAGAAGAGTGGCTATTGTGACTTTTCAGGGACCAATAGAGGACATGTCGGGCAAATTCCAGCATCTGCCACAAGGATACTGCACCAGTTCCTTGATGCCATTCCCAACATACCATAGCAGAGAGGCAACATTGTGTAGGCAATTTGTAGCATAACCATTTTTTCTTAGGTGTTGGGGTTCACATAGTTCATGTACATTGCAATATAAGTCACACATGGAGAACTGAAACAACAGTATATCAGCCATAAGGGGATCTACTGCATCAACTGTCAGGTGGTCTACAGTGCACAGGATATAATATACACTGTGTTTGCAGACCATGTTGACAGTGTCCATGACTTCAACATCTAGCAAACATGCAATTTATTCTACCAGTTTGGATGGGGCAATTTTCCACATGGACATCCTGTAGTCAAATATTGGCTATGTCCCAGAAGCATGGTTACTGAAACCAATTAGAAACACACAGACTATGGCAGCAAATGCTTGTCACTGAACAAGGTCATTGCTGAATATGTGCTTGACCTGCTAAAGGCCCAATTCCATTGTTTGGCTACATATGGTGGAGGCTGCAGTATCCCCCTGCTACATGTAGCAAATTCCTTATAGTGGCTACAGTATTATACATCATGTTTATATAAAACAGTTAAAGCAAGTCAGAGATGTTAAGGAATGGGAAATCCCAGCTTCAGCAGCAGAAGAATTACCTGATGAGCAGTCTGTGGAGGATCATGCTGCAGGGAATGACTGTGTCATATGGAGGCAGATGCAGTACACCATGCCACTAGCTAAGAGTTAGCATCTAGTTCATAACTATGGACCAGAATAAAGCTGTGCATATAAAAATAAAAAAAAATGATGCATGGAAAAGTATACCATGCATAGATTGGTCATGTTGTACATCAAACATAGGCGACCTAGAACACAAAGTAATTAGGGCAAGGCCAGGTTATCATATGCACAGACTGGGATGGCCACAGAGGTGGGAGCTGGCTAGACTGACTATTTAGTGGAGGTAGCTCCAATGTTGAGTGATTGTTTAGTGTTGGGCACTACAGGTGTATGTGTGTGTGTTTGTGTGTGTGTGTGTGTGTGTGTGTGTGTGTGTGTGTGTGTGTGTGTGTGTGTGTGTGTGTGTGTGTGTGTGTGTATGTGCGTGTGTGTGTGTGCATGTGCACATGTAAGTGTGCCCCTGCATGTGCATGTGTGCATGTGTTTGATGGTACACTGCTCCAGCAGATGATGCAGCATTATACTGGCATCTAGTACACAGGTCCAGGGCTACCACAAGATTCATATGCACTGATGGTGCCTCTTCCAATGCATGGAAGGTCACAGGCCTGATCTGCAACACACAGATAGGACTGAGTACTCACTGAGCATGAATGAAAGCTCATGTAGTGAGTGGTTTCCACTCATAACACTCCATCTGTGTGTATATCCACATCACTGTTTATTGCCCTTAACAATGGATAGTGATGTGGATGTGGAGGTGTTACAGGTCAGACAGCAGCCAATTCCCATCCTTAAAGAGGATATTCTAAACAAAAGTAGATGTTGAGTGGCCATGGAAAGTGTATTTGCCAAGATGTGTGGCTGCACACGGGCATGTACTGTGTGCAAATTCCTGTTGTCACATGTTTATGATATTGCACATGTGGTTCATGCACTACTTCAGCTGCACACCACATACTCCATGACCAACTCAGCTATGCCTATGTCGATGTCTGCCTGTCTCTGTATTATGACCCTGTACAGATGCTGGGTAGCAGCCATGGATCCACTCCACGTGGGAGGTTGTGATAACCATGACACGCTTGGTCATTGTTATGCCATAGGTTCATAGGTTAGTACTAGGCTAACTGCCCTTGTGAGCATTTGTAAGCCTAGCCAATTATCCCTTGTGATACTCAAACCCTGCACCTTGTGTTTGTAAGGCAAACACCTTAACCATTAGGCAACCCTCCCTCCCCATCCCCTGATATCATCAACTTGCTCAGTTTAGATTATGGCAACCAAGAGGAGATGCATTGCCGGTAATGAGACCATGGTCTGGGTAGATGTGTTTTTTTCTTCCTGTCCATTGGTGTTACCCTGGATATGCTAGGTGGGATGCAAAGGCACATGAGTTGTGCCCATGGAGAAGTCTGGGGATGTGACCATCACATTGCATGAGTCTACCAATGACACCATGACCACTGATTATGCTAAGATTTGACTGCCATCAATCTCCTTCAAATGTCCATAGATTTACAGATTGCCCAGATTTATGCTTCATATTTTCAGTCTGTTCCTCATCAGTTGTATTTTTTCTTGCAAATCATTCAGAATTGAAGTCAGTAAATAATGACAGACATCTGAGTTTACTTCAGAAAATACATGTAAGGTTATCCTTTGTCCCCAATGTTTTTTACTCTAGTTATGGAACCTTTTGCAAATTATATAAGATCAAATAAAAACATCAAAGGCATACTAATAATTAATGATTTAATCTCCAAAATACAATTATTTGCAGATGATATCCTATTAACTTTGACTAATTGCAATTCTTTTTTTATTGCAGTATTCCAAGCAATAGAAATATTCCAGAAGAAATCAGGACTCAGTTTTAATGAGAATAAGATTAAAATACTACCTATTAATTTTAATATTAATAAAATAGATAAGAAATTGCATAAATATATTGTGAAAGATGGCAAAATGACTTACTTAGGTATAATCTTGTCTGATACTATTAAAGATATAACAACTCTTAGTTATAATAATAACTTAAGTTCCATAAAACAAATTCTTAATACATGGAATATTTTTTTCACTATGAAAGATAACTTTGCCTTAATTAAAATGATTATCCTTCCAAAAATTCTATATATAATACAATCTTTATACCCCCCCCACTCATAAATCTCTAGATATGTATGTGTGTGTGTGTGTGTGTGTGTGTGTGTGTGTGTGTGTGTGTGTGTGTGTGTGTGTGTGTAAATATATATATATATATATATATATATATATATTTATATATATATATATATATATATATGTATATATATATATATATATATTTATTTATAGACATATATAAATATATATATAAATTCTTTGATTCTGATAAGCCTAGATTGGCTTCAAATGATCACATTAGGGACTAAACATCAGCTGGCATTGGTCTTCCAGATTTAGAATTGTATTCCTTATCCTGAATTGTTAAGACAATAATTTATTGGTTAAATAACACTTATAATGCCAAATGGAAAGATATTCAAGGAGGTATTTGGTGTAAATCCAAAAGTTTAACAAAATCATATCATACAAAAATAGTTAGTAATAAATTTCATTGGTTGGTAAAAGACTATTTTTATAGAAAATAAAAGCAAACCAGTTAACTCTTATTATATTAATATGATAATAATCTCCTTTAAAAATTTCATTTTCATGAACCATGAATATAAAGCATGGATTTTCTTTGTATTTTCAGTTGTCTGTATTCAAACTAGTATTAATACATTTAATTTAACAACAATGACTACATTTAAAGACAAAAACCTGTTATACTGGTATCAATTACTAGACAATGGGAAGTTAGAAAATGTTGACCATATCATTAATAAATTTGAGTTAAGCAAAGATATGTTTTTAGAAATTCAATATTGTAGACAATTAGTTGAACATAAGATTAATCTTTTGCAACCAATAGTTAGAAATTATTTCCCCACATTCATTGATTTATTCATTATTCTTTTTTTTCAAAAACATTTTTATTTTGTTTTCATTATAGCCATACTCAAATGTACACATAAAAAATACAATAAAACAATAACAAAACTATTTGCAATATCTACATTCATCCTTGGTAAATAACTATTTTATCCATGAGAAGTTATCAGCATTTGTTCAAAAGGTTTCCAATTTTTGCCATGCTATTTGTTATGAATAATGTTATGAGTTCTATAACAAATGGTTTGCAGCTCTTTTTTACAAACAACTTAATAAAATCTTTAAACATTAAATCTTGTTTACTTTTCCAGTTCAAAGTAATAACTTTTCTGGCAATTGCAAGAATTGACCAGAGTAACTGAATCTGAGATTTAGGTATTACATTAGGTATAGGAACACTGAATAGGATTAGTGAGTTAGAAATATGAAAGTTATCAGACCATAAAGCATTTACAAAATATCTGAAGTCTTTCCAGTATTGAACAACATTTTTACATTCAATGAACATGTGAACCCAGTTGGCCTCTAGTAATTAATCAAATTGCCAACATTTACTTTCACTGTTTTTGAGCATAAGATTTATTTTATGTGGAGTATAGAAACTCCAATTCATAAATTTCCATGTATACAATATCCTATAGGTACCATACGTAGAATTCAATAACAATTTTTTGGATTCATCAGATATTTGTTCTCCATTAATCTTTACATAGTAATTCCAAAAATCTTAGTCAAACTTTAGAGTGTCTTCTCTTAGTGTCTTATAGATAGGTGAGATACTTAATTTTTGGTTATCCACTGTGATCAGAAAGTCCTTCTGTGTGGTACATCTCATTACAAAAGGTTTTGCATCCAGGAAGAAAGAGGTTGTTGTCTCCCTCTACTCTTCCCTCATAAGGCCATTCATTGAGTACAATGCCCCATTTGGCATCTACCTCACTAGACTCCTGCAACAACTGGAGAGGCCGCAAAAGTACCTCACAAAGAGGATCCTAGGCCTTAAACACTTGTCCTATATGGACAGACTCAAAAAACTCCAACTATTCTCTGTCTCATATCGCCTACTTAGAGGTGATCTCTGCTTGACTTACAAAGCCATGTCTGACCCAGCTCTGTTAGAAATGCTACATCTAAAGAAATCCCAATTGCTCCACACCATACGCTACAGAGACCTCAACCTCATTACCACAATCAACAGAACATGCTGGAGGGACAGGTTCATAACCCAGAGACTGCCCATGTTATGGAATAGACTTCCCATACATGTCAAGTAGAGCACTTCACTGGCCGTCTTCAAGAGAAATCTTGATGAGTGGATGGGAACTAGAAAATTCACGGCAGGGATCACTCCAGTGACTCTACTCGACAAAGGCACTAGAAACTAAGGTTGGGTGGCACGATGCCAGAGTAATCCTATGGGCTAGGCTTGTAAAGGCTCCAGGGCCATTAGCCTAGTACACACCTATAAACCTATGAAGAATTTTAAGTACAACCATTTAACAAGTTCAGAAGGTCAAATGATGTCATCACTGTTATTTCCTCAAGCTGCAGCTTCATAAACTTGTTAAAAAGTATCTAAATAGGCTCATGCACAACAGAAGTTGTCTCTAGTGGAGAAAAAAACATTTTCGGTGGGAAATTCAGATCTTGAAGCTTTTACAGTTTATAGAAAGCAAAAAAAAAAAAAACACTCAAGCTGCCTTGTCAGTGCATGTCATGAATCTCCGCAATAAGAACAGTCACACAGACCACTGGTTTCCTCACAAAACATCAAGATCATTAAAAAATTAACCCTGTCATATAAAAGCTATTTAGAAGAAACAAGAGCTGCCTCAAATCAGAAATCATATTATAACATTTCAATAATTTACCCACCAGTTAACCAGGCCAAAGAGAGAGAAAAAAAGGAACCTAGTGTGTGTGTATGTATATATATATATATATATATATATATATATATATATATATATATGTGTGTGTGTGTGTGTGTGTGTGTGTGTGTGTGTGTGTGTGTGTGTGTATATGTATATATATATATATATATATATATATATATATATATATATATATATATATATACAACTTATATTTAGCTATCTATAAAACACCATTAATGTACTGTACTAATGTTTAAATGTATCTAAACAAAGAGTCTGAAACATCTAGTTAGAAGCACTAATCAGAAACATCTTGTTACCCCTCCACTGACCTACTAGAAAAAATGCACTTTGGTATTAAGTCAAATTATACAATTACTGAAGAATTAGAAGACAAACATCATTTCTAGTTATTTAAAAGGGAACAGTATGTAAAGTACTTATAATGGGGAAAAGAGGGAAAGGGAGCATTGGTAAAAAAAAATAATAGGAAGAAAGAAGAGAGAGAGAGAGAGAGAGAATGTTATTTAAATACTTAGTACTGTATGTAATTAGAAAAAGTAGATATAGAAAGGAAAAGAGAAATTTATTAATAACAATGATTCACATTACCTTACAGCATAGAGCCTTTCCATAATCAAATATATTATGATTCATAAAACAAAGCATTTAAAATTTGAAGGAATTTATTCATTTGTCCTTTAGTTTCTTAGTTTTGTTTGCTCCTTTCTTCACAGACCATCCATTTTTGTTGCCTGTCTCTTCAAACTCTTGGATGACTATTCCATTTCTTCTATGTCCGACAGTATTTTCGTCATTTGGATAAATTCTACTGCTTCTTGTAGGGAATCAAAGATCTTTACTCCTTCTGGCAATGTGATTTTTATTCTTGCAGGAAAAAGAATTTGAGCTTTAATATTGGCTTTTTTCAAAGACTTAATTAGAGGAATACACTCCTTTCTTCTGGATATGACAGTAGAGGAGTAGTCATTGTCAAAATGAATAACTTTTTCACCCATCTTGATAGGGAAATTAGTCCAAGCTGATTTCAGCACTAAGTCCTTATCTTCCAAGGAAAGAAATCTAACTATTGTACACCTGGGCTTAGATGAACTCAGAGATGAAGCTGGAGTTGCCAGGGACTGATGAGCCCTCTCAATTCCAAAAGAAAGGGATTCAGACATATTTAGCGCTGATGAGAACCACTTATTGAGGAACTGAATCATGTTAGCACCCTCTTCTTTCTCAGGAATTCCATATAGTCTTATGCTATTCCTCCTTGATCTACTTTCAAGGTCTTCCAGTTTCTCAATCAGCCTGGTGTTTTGTTTCAGAAGAAATTCATTGTGATGTTCATTTTCTGTCACTCTAGTATCTAGGTCAGTTACTATTTCCTCTAAGGCAAGAATCTGTTCAGATTTTTTTTTTCTATTCCATTTAGAAGTTCTGGTTGTTTACTGCATTCTTGTTTGATAATAACCATTTTGTTTTTGAATTTGTCCATTTTTACTCTCAGTTCTTGGACGTTTCTTATAAGTAGTTCTTTCTTCACTGCATTATCCTGGTGTGGTTCCTTCAAGTTGCTCATCTTGAGATCTCCAGTAGAAAACTTCTTGACAGGAATAATTAAAAAATTCTCTTGACTTTGTATTCATTTACTATTGGTATATATTATATGCTTTGTCACTGCCGATACTTGGAGCTTTTCTCCCCGGGCCTCTACTGAAAATGGACATATATCCAGTTAGACTAGCCAGGTCAACAAATGTAAAATAAAATAAAATAAATAAATAAAATACATTTTTAGAAAATAATAAAGAGTCTATGTTAATCTAACTTTTAGTATATTTTTAGATAGATTTTTCTAAAAATTAAAATATATTTCCTGTCAGGATATTAAATTCTAAGAAGAGCTATGGATTTCTGCTGCTATCAGAATGGCATCTTGGCCATGCCCTCCAATTTATTCATTATTTTAATGTACCAGAAAATAATTTGAAAGAGTTTCTAACTAAAATATATAAGGTACTTAAGAAATCAACGGCATGTTACAGAGAAAGCTATTGGGATTATTTTAGACTTGTTAATAATAACTCCCCAAGTGAAGATTATAAAAGGTAATACTCCAATCTTCAAAAGAAACTACTTCATCACTAAGGTGGAGGATATTGTCTTGGAAGTTCTTACATAGAACCTTTGACACACCTCATAATGTTGACTTGATGTATAATAAGGACATAGGATGCTGGAGATGTAAACTAAATGTTAAAGCTGACTGACAACCTATAAAACTTAAAACATATTGGGATAATATGAATTCTATCTTACAGTCTGTTTTTAATAATAAATTTATGCTGACCAAATCTCTTATTTTATTTAATAACCCTATTCCCACTTGTGTCACAAAAATAAAAACCCACTTTTATGGAGTATCTTAACATTAGCAGAAGAAGTCATCACCAAGCACTAGAAGAATCGGACTACTCCGACTGTGAAAGAATTTGTACACTTGGCAACTGAAGTTTGCCATCTTAAACTTATCAGGATCAAGACAAGAACATCTAGAATCACCTCTGCATATAATATTCAGCTGAAATTCAATAAACTGCTGGATAAACAGACTTTAATAATTAAACAACAATTGCTCTTATCACATTTCATTTTCTGTTTAAAATGCTTTGTTTTATAGTAGAAATCATTGTAAATAGTTATTTTAGTTATTTATCATTGCTCTTTTAGATTTGCATGTTTGTTTTATAATCTTTCTGTTGCCATATATTAATGTTTTGTTGCAAAAATTTTCAATAAAAAGCAATTGAGAAAAAATAGAAAATGCATGTAAATGCAATACCTTTTATTCTAGCAAGTTTCTAAGTTTATAAGAGCATCTTTTAAAAATCATCCCTGTTCTTAGGCTTTTGACCGCCCCATTGTTTTAAGCTTTGCCCAGCTTTCTTCTGCTAGGAGGGTTAGAGGTATGCTGATATCACCATCAGTATTAGATGGCTTCCCAACATCAGTGGGATTATCCATGGTGGTGGACCCTGATAAATTAGCATCTGTGAAAACACAAAGAAATTACTCCCACTAATGAAAGTTACACACTTGCACCTGCAAACCAGTGCAACAACTATTGGGTAGAGTGGTATAGGAAAATAATGGCCAACATACCTTGGTTTGGACCTGTAAAACTGATATTGTGGTTCGGCATTATTGTGGATATTAAGTCATGTTTAGACATACCCCCTGGGCCATCACTACCTGATAACATGGTGTCATATGAAAATTGACACCAGTGTCTCTTACTCTACCATGGATGTCAGAACTTTTTGAATCCCCATACAGAGATGCCAGGAACTTCTCTTGATTTGTCAAAAGTGGTTCTGTCAGTAGACCTCTTCCAATTGTCATTTGCTGCTATGCCAAGCATGCTACTATAATGTGGGTGGCACCAATCATGTCAGTGGCAATTCTTCAGGCTTGCTTGTAATTCCAGTTTTAGCTACTGGCAGCATTAATTCCATCTATAACATAGGTTCATAGGTTCATAGGTAGGTACTAGGCTATCGGCCCTAGGTCCCATACAAGCCTAACCAAAAAATGTACCCTGGCTTTCGCCACCCAAGAAAATTATTTTCCTGTGCCCCTGTCGAGCAGAGCCACAGAAGTGATCCCCGGGGTGAATTTCCCATTTCCCATCCAATCATCAAGATTTTTCTTGAAGAGTGCTAATGAGGAGCTCTGTTTGACATAGATAGGTAGCCTGTTCCAGCGTATGGGAATGCTCTGTGACAGGAATCTATCCCTCCAGCATGTTCTGTTTATTGTGGTGACAAGGTTTAGGTCCCTAGGACGTGTAGCTCAGAGGGATTGGGATTTCTTTAAGTGGAGCATGTCCAACAGCTCTGGGTTTGACATAGCTTTGTATGTTAGGCAGAGATCGCCCCTGAGTAGGCGATATGCGATGGAGTAAAGCTGTAGTTTTTTGAGACGGTCTGCATAGGGCATCTGTTTGAGGTGAGTAATCCTCTTTGTGAGGTATTTCTGTGGTCTTTCTAGTTGTTGTAGATTTCTTGTGAGGTACATACCAAAAGGGGCGTTGTACTCTATAATGGGTCTAATGAGTGATGAGTAGAGGGGAACAATGACCTCTTTTTTTCTGGATGAGAATCATTTTGTGATGAGATGAGCCACATAGAAGGATTTCCTGACCACTGTGGCAATGTGATTATCAAAGGAGAGACTACTGTCCACCTGTGTCCCAAGGTCTCTTATCACATTTTCAGCATTAAGTAGACTACCAGCTTTGTGGTAGTTCATGGGTACAGAGTTTTTACCAAAGGGGATGACAATACACTTTTTGGCATTGAGCTTCAGGCCATGGCTTTGACATCAGGTATCTGTCTCAGTGAGGCCCTTTTGTAGTTTGTCCACATCTTTAGGAGTTTTGATTATGGCTCCTAGTTTGCAGTCATCTGCAAACTTTGTTAGCCAAAGACCTTCGGTGTTGGCCTGCACTTCAGAGAAGTAGATACCAAACAGGAGAGGACCCAGGACTGAACCCTGTGGTACTCCACTTGTCACTGGCCTGATGTCGGATTTGGAATCCGCTACTTTCACAGTGTGGGTTCTGTCCATGAGCCAGTTGGCAACCCATCTTGTGACATAGGGATTTATACCTAGTTTAGTGAGCTTATCTATAATTCCAGTGTGGGGGATGGTGTAGAAAGCCTTGGCGAGATCTAGATAAGCTGTGTGAACCATTTTACCCTCATCTATGGCTTTGGTGACTGCTTCAAAGAACTCAATCAGGTTTAGGAGACATGATCTGGCTTTTACAAATCTAAACTGAGTAGAGTCCAGAGTTTGGAGATTACCAATGTCTTTGTTTATGACTTCCATGATGATACGTTCCATGGCCTTGCAGACCAAGCTGGTCAGACTAATGGGGTGGTAGTTCCTGGGGTCCATCGCAGCTCCCCCTTTGTGGAGTGGGATAACTGTTGCGGTGCACCATTCAGTGGGTACAAAGCCTGAGGTGAGGCTATGATTGAACATGGTACTTAGGTAGGGTGCCAGTTCATTCTGTAGTTCATGTAGAATGCAGCCTGGGATATTGTCAGGTCCCATGGATGCTGTGTTCTTGGCTTTGGAGAGTGTGTTTTTTACCTGTGCAGCCATGATTATAGGAACTTTGCATTCTTCCGGTATAGAGATGGGACCTCTAGGGGGTGAGAGGGGAGTAAAGTTAGCACTGAACCTATCTACTACGATGTTAGCAATATCAGTTGGTTCTCTATATTTAGTGCCATTGTGCTGTAACTCAGAGCAGATCTGAGTGTTCCCATTTAGATTCTTGACATAGCTATAGAATGCTTTGTGGTTGTCTTTAGAGTCAGTGGCAATTTTGTTTTCGTAACTAGCTTTGGAGGATTTTATGAGGGATCTCAGCTTCTTACTGAGGTTGACCAGGGAGTTCCTCCAGTCATGGGATTTTACTCTTTTTTGCAACAGTTTCTTTCTTCTGTTGTAGAGTTTGTTTATGGCAGAGGACCACCAGATTGGTTTCCTTTTTTTGGAGGATAACATCTTGGTTCTATTAGGGATAGCATGATACATGCACTCGTGTAAGTGCTTATAAAGTGCATTTGTGTAGGATTCGGCAGTCATACCTCTATTGTCTGTCTGCATGGGTGTCATGAAGTTTGCCACTTCTGTCTTAAGAAGTGTGAAGTTGGCTTTGGAGAAGTCTTTTACAATGGTTTCCCTAATTGGGGCTGGGGGTGGGATGTGGATGTCTAGCTTGATAAGCTTGTGGTCGGATCTGACCAACGAGGAATTGACCACTGGTGTGGAACACCGGTTACCCATGTTGGTAATGACCAGGTCTAGGATATTGCTGCCCCTGGTGGGGGTGTGAATAAGTTGATCCAAGGTGTTGGAATTTATGAATTCTAGAAAACATTGAGCAAAAGAGTTGTTTTCTCAGTTAATGGTGGGGTAGTTGAAATCGCCCATTATTAGGGTGTTGGGTTGTACCCTAATACTTTCCAGTGTATCAAGAAATGAGGAGTTTGGATCCTGGGGCATGGTGGGGGGGTCTGTAGCAAGCTACAATTTGGATTGCGGTCTTGCCCAGAGTTAGTTGCACTTGGATAATCTCGGATGCATTATGCTGTGCAACTAGCCTGGAGGTGTGGATATCCTTAATGAATATGGACATGCCTCCGCCTTTAGTGCTTCTTTCTGGGTTAGGTGGCTGAAAGGTGTGGTATGAATTGAAGCCTGGTAATGCAGGGATGCACTCTGGAGCTTGGAACCAGGTCTCTGTCACTGCACAGATGTCAATGTTCTCTATTTTAAGGAGTGCCTCAAGTGAGTGCATTTTGAGGTTTAGACTTCTAGCATTGAGTAGCATTACCCTCAGATTTTGCTTGATTGTACCTGTTAAGGTGGTGAATTTGTCATTTGAACCTTGCCTAAAAAAGGCACTATAGGGGTGGCAAGAGCCTTAGTCAGTATCCGGAATCCTAAGGGCGACAGGTGCAGGCCATCTCTGGCAAAGCATTGTGGACTGTCGATCATGTCGTCCCAGGCAGACAAATACTGGATCCCCTTAGAATAACACCAGAAGTTTAGCCAATTGTTGAAGTCAATCATTTTGTCCTTGTACTGTGGTATCATTCTGGGTGATGGCAGGATGCTACTCAGGGTTAGGGTCATACCTGCCTGGGATACAAGATCGGAGAGCTCCTCCATGTCTCTTTTCATGTAGTCCAGGGAGGTACGTCTCAGGTCATTCACACCAACATGGACAATGACAGTGTCATATTTGTACTTATTGTGGAGTGACCTGAGTGCATGCGTTATGTGGCGGATCCTGGCACCTGACAGGCAGCTGACAGTAACTTTCTCCTTGTTTAGTCTAGTAAGTGGAACATCAGTGTGCCTGACTATAGAACTATACTACTTCCTCGAACTATACTACTGATCTAATCAGCGTATCCTATAATTAAAAAGATCATCTCTACTTGACTCCAAGTAGACTATTCTCTATCTGTTAAACGTAGCACTTGCTCCTACAGTACTTATTACCTTGATACAGCACTCTTGTCATAGATAGTACCCCAAAAAAGGCAACCCCCCATTTCTCGGTCACCCACGTCCCCCGGAATCTTTTTTAAAGTTTTTTTGTCTATTCCTTCTAGCATGTCGAGGGATCAGTTGCTAGTGTCCTCTCCTGCTCAGCTGGTGAACCTGGGAATATTGAAGCAATGTTACAATTGCCTCATGTACACAGACAACCCTCTCCTCCTCCCACAAAACACAAACACATGCGAGAGATGCAACTATACGGCCAAACTGGAGGCTGAGCTCTCTCAACATAGGACTGGCAAGACCAGTCAGGAGGAGAAGGTTACCACACACACTATAGACCCAGTCTCACATAGTACCATTACAACCTCAAATCATACACATAAACACACAAAGACATACTCGGAGGCTCGGATCAAAAATCTACCAAAACAGCAGAGGCCACCAAAGCAGACACCCAAACAACCACCACCTCAGAACACAACACCTGCAACACATAGACCTCACAGTCAGAGTGTCAAACAGTCACAGCCCTTAAGGCCAAACACAATGCCAGACACACTAGTCATTGGTGACTCCGTAGTCAGACACACTGACGTCCCGCTCACCAGACTGAGTAAGGAGAAGGTCACAGTAAGCTGTCTGTCGGGCGCTAGAATCCGCCACATAACGCAAGCACTCAGGTCTCTCAACAGCAGGTACAAATATGACTCAGTCATTGTCCACGCTGGTGTAAACGACCTGAGACGTACCTCCTTGGACTACATGAAAAGAGACATTGAGAAGCTCTCTGATTATGTAGCCCAGGCAGGTATGACCCTGACCTTGAGCAGTATCCTACCTTCACCAAGAATGATGCCACAATACAGAGATAAGATGATCAGCTTTAACAATTGGCTTAAACACTGGTGCCATTCAAAGGGGATCCAGTGTCTGTCTGCCTGGGATGACATGCTGGACAAGCCACGCTGCTTCGCAAGGGACGGCTTGCACCTGTCACCCCTGGGATTCCGGATATTGGCAAAGGCTCTTGCCACCCCATAGTGCCTTTTTAGGCAAGGCTCAAATTCTAAACCTACCACCCTAGAACACAAAAAGGAAAAAACTAAGGGTAATGCTGCTCAATGCCAGAAGTCTAAATCTCAAAATGCACGCACTCGAGGCCCTTCTCAGTATGGAGAACATCGATGTCTGTGCTGTGACAGAAACCTGGTTCAAGGCTCCTGAGAGCACCCCAGCTATCAGGGTTTACCTCATATCAGGCGTTCCGCCCCAAAATCCGGACAATACCAAGAAAGGAGGGGGGGGTATCCATATTCATCAAGGACACCCACACCTCAAGACTGGTGGCAACGCACGATGCATCGGAGACCATCCAGGTGCAATTAACCATAGGCAAGACTGCTCTGCAAATTGTAGCATGTTACAGGCCACCCTCACAAACTCAGGAACCTCACATGGCCTTCCTGAAAACACTAGAGGGGATAAATGTATCACCAAACACCATCATACTAGGTGACTTCAATTACCCTAATATAGACTGGGAACACTACTCAAGCCCAAACACCCTAGCCCAAAAGTTCCTGGAATTCATAAACTCAAATGCCATGGAACAACTAGTCACCATCCCCACAAGAGGAGATAACATACTTGATCTCATCATCACGAACATGGGAGCACAATGTTCAACACCGGAGGTGTACCCTCACTGGTGAGATCAGATCACAAACTAATCTCGCTGGAGGTCCTCATCCCACCCCACCTGAAATAAAAAGACCACAGTAAAGAACTTCTCAAAAGCCGACTTCACACTTCTAAAGACTAGTGTGGTCTCCTTTAAGGCCCCCGAGCAGTGGAAAACAGTACTCAAGCCGCTGAATCACTTACAAATGCCTTCTACCAGCACCTGCAGGACTGCATGGATAAGGCAATCCCAAGCAAAACAAAGACTCTTTGTACCAAAGGCAAGCGTCCAGTCTGGTGGACCCCAGCCATAAACAAACTCTACAACAAAAGGAGGAAGCTACTACAAGATAGAGCAAAATCCTTAAAAGGTAAGACACCCTTGATCACTATAAGTAAAAACTAAGAGCTCTCATAAAATCATCCAAAGCAAATTTCGAGAGAAAAATAGCTAAAGACTCAAAAGACAATCATAAGGCCTTCTTTAGCTATGTTAGAAACCTGGGAGGAAACTCCCAGATATGCTCAGAGCTAGTTCAAAATGATGTGAAGATTACTGATCCTACAGACATTGCCAACATACTGGCTGACAGGTTCAGTGCAAACTTCTCCCTCCCCCAAAAGGAGAGATATCTATACCAAACGATTGCAGCCCCCAAACATCTCTAGCCCAAGTGAGAACTGCTCTCTCCAAAGCAAAAACACAGCATCCATGGGACCTGATGGTGTCCCGGCTGTGTGCTCCATGAACTCAATGAGGAATTAAACCCACAGCTAGGACAGCTGTTTAATCAAAGTCTTACCTCTGGATACGCACCCAGGAGTGGCGCACTGCAACTGTGGTACCACTTCACAAAGGCGGTGCCTCCACCGACCCTGGAAATTACCGCCCATTAGCTTGACAAGCCTTATCTGCAAAGCCATGGAGAGGATCATAATGGACCTCATAAATAAAGACATAGGGAATTTGCAGACTTTGGATCCAACCCAGTTTGGCTTTGTCAAAGGCAGATCATGCCTTTTAAACTTGGTTGACTTTTTCAAACAGTCACCAAAGCCATTGATGAGGGAAAGGCAGTCCATACAGCCTACCTCGATCTGGCTAAGGCCTTCGATACAATACCCCACTCGGGTATCATTGAAAAACTCATCAGCTTAAATGTCAACCCATACATCACAAGATGGGTTGCAAACTGGCTGAGTGACAGAACCCACAGGGTCAGAGTTGCTGGCGCCATGTCAGACTCAAAGCCTGTCACAAGTGGTGTCCCACAGGGCTCAGTCCTGGGCCCACTCTTGTTTGGCATCTACTTTTCCAAGTACAAGCAAACACAGGAGGGTTATGGCTGACAAAGTTTGCAGATGACTGCAAACTGGGCCATAGTAGAAAACACATCTGACACAGATATCCTTCAGAAGGGTCTCACAGAAACAGATAACTGGTGCCAGAGCCACGGCCTAAAGTTAAATGCCAAAAACTGCATAGTCATACCCTTCGGGAAAAACAAGGTTACCCCTAGCTACCAAATAGGTGGCAATCCACTGAGCACAGAAGAAGTTATCAGGGACCTGGGGACCCAGGTTGATAGTAGTCTGTCGCTCGCCACCCATGTAGCTAAAGTAGTTAGGAAGACCTTCTACATTGCCCACCTTATCATGAAGGGATTCTCATCTAGATCAAGGGAGGTCATAGTCTCCTTTTACTCATCACTCATCAGACCAATGATTGAGTACAATGCCCCATTCGGAATGTATCTGACCCGACACTTGCAGCAGCTGGAGAGGCCACAAAAGTTCCTCACCAAAAGGATAAAGGGTCTCAAAATCTGTCCTATGCTGCCCAACTGAAAGAACTCCAGCTCTATTCAGTCACCGCTTGCTCAGAGGTGACCTTTGCCTAACATACAAGGCCATGTCAAACCCAGATTTGATGAATATGCTTCACCTCAAAAAATCTAGATCCATCAGAGCCACAAGGGCGGGAGACTTAAACCTTGACACGGCTATTAATAGGACGTGCTGGAGGGATAGATTCATCACCCAAAGACTCCCTATGCTGTGGAACAAAATCCCGGTACATGTGAGGCAGAGCACCTCGCTGGCCTTGTTCAAGAGAAATCTTGACCAATGGATGGGAAATCGCAGATATACGCCAGGGATTTCCTCAGTGTCACTGCTCGACAGAGGCACAGCAAAATAATGGGTATAGTTCCCCATACTAAAGGGGGGGGCGTAAGCCACAAAACAATGGGCTAGGCTTGTAAATGCCCTCGGGCAGATAGCCTAGTATGAACCTATGAACCTATGAACTAGAGTGTTGGGTACGTTGTTATGCCTTATGGGCTGTGGTTGAGTGGGGCACTGAGTTTGTGGGCTATGTGTCATTTGGGTTGTGTTGGGGGGGGGTGGAGTATGCTTGCGTTTATGCTTTGGATGTCCCTGATGCTTGGGCAGGTTTTTATTGAGAGCCTCCGTGAATGTAGGTGTGTGTTTTGTGTTTCTATGTGTGTGTTTTGGTGGTGTAGGTTTTGAGGGACTATGTGATGAGTGTGGTGTGGTGCAAGTGTTTACCTTCTCCTCTTGACTGTCTAGTCCTGTCTTGGGTGAAGAGAGCTTTGCTTCCAGTTTGGCTATATAAGTGCATCTCTCACAGGTTGCAGTGTTGGGTGGTAGGAGGAGAGGGTTGTCTGTGTACATGAGGCAATTGCTGCATTGCCCCAAGATGCCCAGATTCATCAGGTAGACCGGAGAAATCACTGGGAGCTGACCCTTAGACATGCCTGCATAAGTGCTTATTTATTAAGTACTAAAAACTGCTTTCCACTAGACAAGTGAGGAAAGTTGAGTGCTGTAGCAATCTGCAGCTTATGTAGTGCTTACAATGAGTTCTGAACAAGTGCTGAGTTCAAAGAAACAGGTTTGAGTGCTAAAACTAGAAAACTGGCTAGTTATAAGAAAAAAAATTAAGCTAGAATGCTTCCCTCCAACACAGAAGGGCTTGGGGGCTCAGAAGCCTACAAACAGTCTAGACCACTTAACAGGAAAGGCAGGAAACAAGCTTAACATTTTTTTTTTGTTGTTCTCTTTCCCAGATGCTCTCTTTGTACACCCCACCAGACATGCATAAATGACCCAATCTGATCTCACTGCCAACTATGCTGACAGAGGGCCTGTATAAGGATATCATTCTTTGCATGAGAGAATTTACTACTCTGGTGTTTATGCATTCAGGTATGATATGCCACAATTGCAAAGAAATATGCATATGAGATGTTGTATGGTCACACTTGATATACCTGTATGCAGCTACACATGCAAAAGGCAAGAGTTGGCAAGATCTATCTGCCTTCGAAATAGATATGAATGATTACTGACCAGTTCTTATGAGATCTATGCAATGGTATTATGTGTGTAATGTTGCTGGGTATATTATCCACATGGGTCAGCATTGACTATTTGCCCTGGATGACAGTGGAGGGAACAGGGCACACACATGGCTATTTGCAGGACAGCTCCTGGTATATGAATATGCAGGACAGCTTTAGTTATCTGCATGTGTACAGACCATATAGTCAAACATAGAGGCTCCATGTTCTCTTTGGAATACTGCAATATTCTTTAATAGCATCTTTGTGAATCTCCCTTACTGTGAAAATGGCACAGACTCAGCCCAGGCTATGTCTGCCACTGTCTGCTAAGCTGTCTTCCAGTGTAACGCAATGGAGCGAATCATTATGGAACTCATAAGTGGAGAGATTGGGAACCTCCAAACACTTGACCCCACACAGTTCGGCTTTGTCAAGGGCAGATCATGCCTCCTGAACCTGGTAGACCTCTTTGAGACAGTTACTCAGGCTATAGATAAGGGAAAGGAGGTACACACGGCTTACGTTGACCTTGCTAAAGCATTTGACACCATTCCCCATTCGGGTATTATTGATAAACTCACCAATCTGGGCATAAACCCTTACGTCACAAGATGGATCGCAAACTGGCTCTCAGACAGATCCCACAAAGTAAGAGTAGCGGGATATATGCCTGAATCCAGACCAGTAACAAGTGGTGTGCCTCAGGGCTCTGTCCTGGGACCCCTCCTGTTTGGCATATACTTCTCAGAAGTACAGGCAAACACTGTAGGGCTGTGGCTGACCAAGTTTGTGGACGACCGTAAACTGGGTGCTATAATAGAGTCTCCGGCCGACATGGATATCCTCCAGAAGGGCCTTAATGAGACTGATGCATGGTGTCAAAGCCATGGTCTCAAGCTAAATGCTAAAAAATGCATAGTAATTCCCTTTGGAAAAAACAGAGTACCCGCAAACTACCACATAGGAGGTAACCCCCTGAAATCTGAAGTAGTAATAAGGGATCTAGGGACCCAAGTAGATAGTCAGCTTTCCTTTGATAACCATGTTGCCAAGGTGGTTAGAAAATCCTTCTATGTGACCCAACTGATCATGAAAGGGTTCACATCAAGATCTAAGGATGTAATGGTGCCCCTCTAATCTTCCCTCATCAGACCCATTATTGAGTACAATGCATCAATTGGTATGTACTTGGCTAGGCATCTCCAGCAGCTGAAGAGACCACAGAGGTACCTCACTAAGAAGATTACTGGCCTCAAACAGTTGCCCTATGCAGCACGATTGAAAAAACTAAGGCTTTTCTCTATTGCATACCGCCTTCTCAGAGGCGATCTCTGTCAAACATACCGAGCCATGTCCAACCCAGAACTGTTGAACATGCTCCATCTTAGCAAAACCAAATCCACTCTAGCTACACGCTCTAGGGATATAAAACTCAGCACAACAATGAATAGAACATGCTGGAGGGATAGATTCCCTTCGCAAAGACTTCCTTTGCTATGGAACAAGGTCCCGATCAACATAGGACAGAGCCCCTCACTATCACTCTTCAAGCGGAACCTTGACGAGTGGATGGGTAACAGAAAGTTCACACCAGGGATCATACCAACAGCTCTACTAGATAGGGGCCAAGGGTACTAGCTGCTAGATCAAAGGCCTAGGGAACTAACCAAAGGGGTGGTGAATACCGCACAATGTGGCTGGGCTAATATATGCCTTTGGGCAGATAGCCCAGTACCTAGCTATGAACCTTTGAGCCTAGGAAGGTCTATACACCAGCCCCCATGCACCGCCGACACCTCCACTCTTTACTCTTTAAATATACCAACTCTGAGTTCACACTACAGTGCAGTAAATGGAAATCTTCTCTACGGAGATTTCTGCTTTCATTTTCAAATACTTGCAACATCGAACATATGGTGCCGACCATATAAAGTTCAATGGTGTTAGTTTTCGATAATGTAATATATACCCAAGTCAACTGGACTGAGACCCCACCCCAATCCTACCCCAACCCAAATGCCTGAGCGCCACATCTTCAGTATGCACATTTTTTTCATAGTATTGTCTCTTTATTTTTTAGAGCAAGGAAACATTGGTCTAAAAATAAATAAATAAAAAATAGGGAAAGAACAGCCCTACAGGCACAGTGCTCTAGGTGGTCACCTACTCTGCCTATGTGTAAGGCTGGTTCTGCATCCATATCCTTAAAACAAGATAACTTTGTGGTACTCTATGGTCCCCATCCTCAAATATTTAGTACAACTGCAGATACTTCTCTTTCATCAAAGATACAATACCAGTACGAAGAGATAAGCACTAAAACCACTTACTTGAGAACTGGTGTTAGAGAACTCTTTAACAGAAGTTCCATCTATGTATAACAGCTAAAAATGAGAGCCTTATAAGAAAATATAACCTTACAAAAATATAATCATATTTATTCCCGTAATAGAGTATAGATGCCTTTTTTTGTCTTAGTATTACTGTATAGCGCATAAATACATCATGTTAAAACCTTTTCATTTGGACATTGAAAAATAACTTTTATTGGAAAATGTATAGCTTGTAAAAGCCTTCTCAGTGCAAAGGCTGAAAATGAGTGTTTTACATTTACTTAAATAGATGAGGGTTACATAAACACATAACAAATAAAACAACCTTTTAACAAGCCTCAAACACTATGAGAGTTAACGATACAAAAACTCCCTATCTACAGAATATGTGCCTGACCATTGTCAACCAAACACATAAGATTTCAAATGCAAAAAAATCTTCACAGTATAATTAACGTGTTTATCTTGATCAAACAACAGATCGTATAAAATGACCAAATGTATATTTTACTTTATTCTCTAATGGTAAATTAAATAAAGGGCAGGCTCAATAACCCCTAGGATATAAATAGAAATAAAAGTAATCATTTCTTTTCCTAGTGTCCTTCACCTTCCATAATCCTTATGAGCAAAAAAGAAGGAACCAATCATAACAATCCTTTAAATAAACAGGCCAATCAAAATTACTGTTGTAAACAAACTACAGACTGTCGCAGCTGTCGTACATAACAAAACTTGCATAATATTTAGCCTCTTTAGATCCCACAATTTCACATGAAAGTTAGGAAGTAATTTCTTGTAGGCTGGTTGGCTCAGTCTGATATTTTCTTTTTTTTTGATACAAAAACAGTGAACACACACGGAGTAAATGCTTTCGCTAGGTAAAATATAAGCCACCAGTTATATAACAAAGAGATTCCTAGCGTTAGCAAAACAATGGAGGGGTAAGACGTTACCATAAGCGTTCGCTTCAGTATATTTAGAGTAGGTTATATTCACCACAACAGTTCCAGTCACAGTACTCCAAATAACATCCATTCCACAAAAATTTCATATAAACTTCATAGAGGCTACTCCTTAAAATAGATTGGTGTGCAAAAGTAAAAACGCTGTTCTTTGATTAATCCAAAATTTATTGTGTGCACTTCAGGTAAGCGCTTTCGATAAAATCTTCATCAGACCTGTTCAACACAGTTAATTACATCAATTAAATACTAAAAAGAGCGCGAAAAATCACTTTCATCTTAAATTAATACACTATGTAAATAAATAACTTTCTCAGAGTTTATATTTACATACAACAGAATATCTGGAAACAAACCAATCTATGTATTTATACTTCCTTTTATATCGTGGTGTATACATTACTATATATTTCTATATGTGTTTGCATAACTTCCGTTTCTTCACTTATATTGTTATGGAAGCTGTCATATATATACCTGACATAGGTTCCATCAAATAAGTACTTCACAAGACACATAGAAAACTGGATCCATTTACTATGATAAATACTCATACTTAAATACTATATTCTTAATTTATTTACATAAATAAGTGGGTAATAAACTAATACTTATGAAAATTAAAATTAAAAATATATAACACATTAAAATTCTTAAAAATTGCATACTTTATTATAAAAATACATAAATATAAAAAGTATTTGTAAAATTCTTATTTTATATATGAGAAACATATATATGCAAAATGTCATGTAAATATACTACAATGTGTGCAGTCTTTATGCGCTCTTCAAATTTTCAATTTCCTCATTTTTAAGAAAGGTTTAATAGGTACTTTCCCATTAATGCCTGGAGGCTGATCTGCTCTCAATTTTATAATCCAGTTGGATTCCCTGGATTCAGTGAGGGTCTTGATATCTCCCCCTCTAATGGTGGTATGTAATTTCTCCAGGATTCTAAACTTAAAGGAATGTCCTTCTCCATGATCTTTCACATGTTTCGCTAAAGCATTTGTGGAGTTACCCTTTCTAATATGGTATATGTGTTCCCGCATTCTATTCCTAAGGCATCTGTTGGTCTTCCCAACATAGAATGCGGGACACTGGGTACACACGGCTAAATACACCACATTTTCTGACATACAATTCCCACTTGCATGTGCTGGAAAAATTCCCATACCAGATGGGTGTATAAAATATGGTTCTACATCTATAAATTGGCAAAAATTACATGAATTACAAGATGACGTTACATGTTCGTGTTCAACTATACCATTAATACCATCCCTGGGGTGACATAAAAGCCTTTTTAGATTCATTTTATTCTTATATATGAATTGCGGGCTATCCCCTAGAATTTGTCTAATTTTGGGGTCTACTGACAATATATGCCAATGCTTTCTTACAATATCTTTTATGTTACCTACATCTCTGGTATATAAAATAGGATATGTAACTTTATTTATGTTAAAGTCAGCGTTCTGATGTCTTATCTGCGTTGGGCCTGAAGCAGAAAAATATGGGATTGCTGTTTCTTCTCTTAAATGCGTCAAATTTCCCATAGCTTCTGCAAAATCTGCTTCTACATATCCTCGTTCCTTAAATCTATTCTTAAGTTCTATAAGGCCCTTATCAAATTCTAGGTCATCCGGGGTGTATCTAGATAGACGCATAGTTTGTCCTTTCACAATATTTTTATATATGTATCCAGGATGCATACTATTACGATGAAGTAGCATATTTTTTTGGCATGGTTTCCTATATAATCCTGTATTAACCAAGCCATTTTCTAATTTCTCTACATATATATCTAGGAAAGGTATTTTCACTTCTGACCATTCTACTGTAAATTCAAGGAAATCGGTAGTTGCATTCATCTCACTCACGAATATTGCCAATTCTGCCGGGGTACCATACCATAAGAAAAACAGGTCGTCCACGAAACGCCTATAAAATGGGACCAACTTTACATAATGAGCATTCTTAAACATGAATTCATGTTCCCATTCAGCCATTACTAGGTTGGCGTAGCTATTGGCACAAGATGTGCCCATAGCTACGCCATCCCTTTGTAAAAATAATTGGTCTTTGAAACAAAATACATTGCATTCCAAAATTATTTCCAAAAAATAGGCTATAGTCTCTATATCTGCTATATTTAATGAGGTGGTTCTTTTAAGATAGCTACTAACCATATCTATGCCTACCGAATTCGGTATGACTGTAAATAATGACTTAACGTCCATCGTTACAAACACATATCTATCACTGTTCATATTGGACTTAATGAAGCTATAGAAATCTAACAAAAATTGCTTCGTATCTCTCAATATCTGTGGATTATTATTTACTATTGGCCTTAGTTTGTGTTCTACATATATTGAAAAAGATTCTGTAATCCAGCCTGTTCCTGCAACTATTGGTCTCAAAGGAGGGTTTAGCCTATCTTTATGCATTTTGGGGATGCCTTGTATTATAGGAATTAATGGATTTTGCACTTCCAAGAACTAAAATGTTTTCTGATCAATTATTTCGCTTTTTAATAAGTCTATTAACATATTATTTACTCTTTGTATAATAAATTGTACTTGTGGTTCTTGCAATGGCATATAAAACTTATTATCACTAAGCATATCTAACATACTATCTGTATATTGGAATGTGTCCATTACTACTAGGCCGTTCCCCTTATCTGCTGGCCTAATTATTATATTAGGATTTGTACGTAATTTCTTTAAGGCTTGTCTCTCCTTGTATGTTAAATTAAATAGCCACCTATTCCTATTGTCCTTCTGATTCTGCTGGTAAATCTCATCTTCTACCAACTTGCTATATGCAGCTATCAGGGGTTGGACAGGTGGGATATATGTGCTAGGTTTTCTAATTTCTTGAACATTAGCCCTACTATAACCATGGAACTCAATTTTCAATGAACAATTCCGTATGAAAAGTTTGAAGTCACGTAGTGTTTCATCTAACTTACTAAATGTGGTAGGGATAAATGTAAGCCCTTTAGATAGTACTTTTAACTCCTCTGTGGTGAAAGTGTAACTGGACAAATTATAAATTATATCAATTTCTTCCCCTCCCACATTTGCTTGATGTTCTGAGTGTGTGTGTTGTCTGGGGAAAGTTTCCTTTTCTGACGACCCCGACTCATCGAACGTGTTCTCCCTTCTCCTGGAGGGGGTCTGATGGGGAAAGAATGTTCTTTATTAAACCTACTAGTAGTGGGTAGAGTGTTATGGTTCGTCATTATATCATTAGTCTGTTCTACTGTACTCGTTGAAGGTGATATATGTAATGGTAATACCTTTCTACGTACTACTGGTTCAGGTTTGCTAACTCCCCTTTGGGGCGTATTTATGTTCCCTGATTCTATAGGGTCTTCATTAGAAATACTTTGTACTAATGTGGTGTTAATTGCAACTTCATTTTCCTTTACATATTCCTTACAGCTATTGTTTATATGTTGTTCACTTGAAGCATTTATCACTTCTCCAGATACCTGTACATTAGGTACTGGAGTATTATTTGCATCCATGGTTAATACATTTACAGGTTGAACTTGCATTGTTTCTGCCCATCTAGGCCAAGTAAAAATATTACCCACATTAAAATCTATAATATCTCTCTGTAGTTTTGCTTTTTTCTGATTGTACAATCTTCTTTCATATTGCCATACATTATCTAACAAAACGTTACAACAATTTTCTACAGCAAACATAGGATAGTTAGTAAAAACTGCTGTCCGTTGTTCTATTATGTCTAAACGTAATGCTTCCTCTAATGGAGCGAAAAACTTATTCATGAGTCTCATATAATTGAGGCTTACCTCAATGTTAAGTTTCTGCCACTCAAAGAGTAGCTCTGGATATTGTGTAGCTGTGGTGGGCATTTTAAGCACCCTTAAACCTCTAGGGACAAGCCGTCTCTGGATGCATACATCAAAATGTTCCCGTTGTGTTTGCATTCTTTTTAAACAAAATAAATCTGCTTCCAGTTTCTCAAAGGCAGTTCCTAGCGGAATGTGCACCGTTAGACTGCCGTTCCGTTGGAATCTATGTCAGGTATATATATGACAGCTTCCGTAACAATATAAGTGAAGAAACGGAAGTTATGCAAACAACACATATAGAAATATATAGTAATGTATACACCAAGATATAAAAGGAAGTATAAATACATAGATTGGTTTGTTTCCAGATATTCTGTTGTATGTAAATATAAACTCTGAGAAAGTTATTTATTTACATAGTGTATTAATTTAAGATGAAAGTGATTTTTCGCGCTCTTTTTAGTATTTAAATGATGTAATTAACTGTGTTGAACAGGTCTGATAAAGATTTTATCGAAAGCGCTTACCTGAAGTGCACACAATAAATTTTGGATTAATCAAAGAACGGCGTTTTTACTTTTGCATACCAATCCATTTTAAGGAGTAGCCTCTATGAAGTTTATATGAAATTTTTGTGGAATGGATGTTATTTGGAGTACTGTGACTGGAACTGTTGTGGTGAATATAACCTACTCTAAATATACTGAAGATAACGCTTATGGTAACGTCTTACCCCTCCATTGTTTTGCTAACGCTAGGAATCTCTTTGTTATATAACTGGTGGCTTATATTTTACCTAGCGAAAGCATTTACTCCGTGTGTGTTCACTGTTTTTGTATTCAAGTTTATGGCTCGTTCTTCACATGGAGGCATGATTGAAGGGGAATTAGCAGCGGTAGAATTACCTTATGTTATACCGGAAACGGAACGGCAATCAAACGGAGCACACTCCGCTTTGGACAGATTTGCAGATTGCATGAGAAGAGACAAGAATCCATTGGAGCAGTTCGAAGGGGTACAACAGAGAGGTGAAGGAAATCAAGCCATGTATGATAGAGATGGATTACGAACTGCCTTTGAGAAACTGGAAGCGGATTTATTCCGTTTGAAAAGAATGCAAACACAACGTGAACATTTCGATGTTTGCATTCAGAGACGGCTTGTCCCCAGAGGTTTAAGGGTACTCAAAATGCCCACTACAGCTACACAATATCCAGAGCTACTCTTTGAGTGGCAGAAACTTAACATTGAGGTAAGCCTCAATTATATGAGACTCATGAATAAGTTTTTCGCTCCATTAGAGGAAGCGTTACGTTTAGACATAATAGAACAACGGACAGCAGTTTTTACTAACTATCCTATGTTTGCTGTAGAAAATTGTTGTAACGTTTTGTTAGATAATGTATGGCAATATGAAAGAAGATTGTACAATCAGAAAAAAGCAAAACTACAGAGAGATATTATAGATTTTAATGTGGGTAATATTTTTACTTGGCCTAGATGGGCAGAAACAATGCAAGTTCAACCTGTAAATGTATTAACCATGGATGCAAATAATACTCCAGTACCTAATGTACAGGTATCTGGAGAAGTGATAAATGCTTCAAGTGAACAACATATAAACAATAGCTGTAAGGAATATGTAAAGGAAAATGAAGTTGCAATTAACACCACATTAGTACAAAGTATTTCTAATGAAGACCCTATAGAATCAGGGAACATAAATACGCCCCAAAGGGGAGTTAGCAAACCTGAACCAGTAGTACGTAGAAAGGTATTACCATTACATATATCACCTTCAACGAGTACAGTAGAACAGACTAATGATATAATGACGAACCATAACACTCTACCCACTACTAGTAGGTTTAATAAAGAACATCCTTTCCCCATCAGACCCCCTCCAGGAGAAGGGAGAACACGTTCGATGAGTCGGGGTCGTCAGAAAAGGAAACTTTCCCCAGACAACATACACACTCAGAACATCAAGAAAATGTGGGAGGGGAAGAAATTGATATAATTTATAATTTGTCCAGTTACACTTTCACCACAGAGGAATTAAAAGTACTATCTAAAGGGCTTACATTTATCCCTACCACATTTAGTAAGTTAGATGAAACACTACGTGACTTCAAACTTTTCATACGGAATTGTTCATTGAAAATTGAGTTCCATGGTTATAGTAGGGGTAATGTTCAAGAAATTAGAAAACCTAGCACATATATCCCACCTGTCCAACCCCTGATAGCTGCATATAGCAAGTTTGTAGAAGATGAGATTTACCAGCAGAATCAGAAGGACAATAGGAATAGGTGGCTATTTAATTTAACATACAAGGAGAGACAAGCCTTAAAGAAATTACGTACAAATCCTAATATAATAATTAGGCCAGCAGATAAGGGGAACGGCCTAGTAGTAATGGACACATTCCAATATACAGATAGTATGTTAGATATGCTTAGTGATAATAAGTTTTATATGCCATTGCAAGAACCACAAGTACAATTTATTATACAAAGAGTAAATAATATGTTAATAGACTTATTAAAAAGCGAAATAATTGATCAGAAAACATTTCAGTTCTTGGAAGTGCAAAATCCATTAATTCCTATAATACAAGGCATCTCCAAAATGCATAAAGATAGGCTAAACCCTCCTTTGAGACCAATAGTTGCAGGAACAGGCTGGATTACAGAATCTTTTTCAATATATGTAGAACACAAACTAAGGCCAATAGTAAATAATAATCCACAGATATTGAGAGATACGAAGCAATTTTTGTTAGATTTCTATAGCTTCATTAAGTCCAATATGAACAGTGATAGATATGTGTTTGTAACGATGGACGTTAAGTCATTATTTACAGTCATACCGAATTCGGTAGGCATAGATATGGTTAGTAGCTATCTTAAAAGAACCACCTCATTAAATATAGCAGATATAGAGACTATAGCCTATTTTTTGGAAATAATTTTGGAATGCAATGTATTTTGTTTCAAAGACCGATTATTTTTACAAAGGGATGGCGTAGCTATGGGCACATCTTGTGCCAATAGCTACGCCAACCTAGTAATGGCTGAATGGGAGCATGAATACATGTTTAAGAATGCTCATTATGTAAAGTTGGTCCCATTTTATAGGCGTTTCGTGGACGACCTGTTTTTCTTATGGTATGGTACCCCGGCAGAATTGGCAATATTCGTGAGTGAGATGAATGCAACTACCGATTTCCTTGAATTTACAGTAGAATGGTCGGAAGTGAAAATACCTTTCCTAGATATATATGTAGAGAAATTAGAAAATGTCTTGGTTAATACAGGATTATATAGGAAACCATGCCAAAAAAATATGCTACTTCATCGTAATAGTATGCATCCTGGATACATATATAAAAATATAGTGAAAGGACAAACTATGCGTCTTATCTAGATACACCTCGGATGACCTAGAATTTGATAAGGGCCTTATAGAACTTAAGAATAGATTTAAGGAACGAGGATATGTAGAAGCAGATTTTGCAGAAGCTATGGGAAATTTGACGCATTTAAGAGAAGAAACAGCAATCCCATATTTTTCTGCTTCAGGCCCAACGCAGATAAGACATCAGAACGCTGACTTTAACATAAATAAAGTTACATATCCTATTTTATATACCAGAGATGTAGGTAACATAAAAGATATTGTAAGAAAGCATTGGCATATATTGTCAGTAGACCCCAAAATTAGACAAATTCTAGGATAGCCCAATTCATATATAAGAATAAAATGAATCTAAAAGGCTTTTATGTCACCCCAGGGATGGTATTAATGGTATAGTTGAACACGAACATGTAACGTCGTCTTGTAATTCATGTAATTTTTGCCAATTTATAGATGTAGAACCATATTTTATACACCCATCAGGTATGGGAATTTTTCCAGCACATGCAAGTGGGAATTGTATGTCAGAAAATGTGGTGTATTTAGCAGTGTGTACCCAGTGTCCCGCATTCTATGTTGGGAAGACCAACAGATGCCTTAGGAATAGAATGCGGGGACACATATACCATATTAGAAAGGGTACCTCCACAAATGCTTTAGAGAAACATGTGAAAGATCATGGAGAAGGACATTCCTTTAAGTTTAGAATCCTGGAGAAATTACATACCACCATTAGAGGGGGAGATATCAAGACCCTCACTGAATCCAGGGAATCCAACTGGATTATAAAATTGAGAGCAGATCAGCCTCCAGGCATTAATGGGAAAGTACCTATTAAACCTTTCTTAAAAATGAGGAAATTGAAAATTTGAAGAGCGCATAAAGACTGCACACATTGTAGTATATTTACATGACATTTTGCATATATATGTTTCTCATATATAAAATAAGAATTTTACAAATACTTTTTATATATTTATGTATTTTTATAATAAAGTATGCAATTTTTAAGAATTTTAATGTGTTATATATTTTTAATTTTAATTTTCATAAGTATTAGTTTATTACCCACTTATTTATGTAAATAAATTAAGAATATAGTATTTAAGTATGAGTATTTATCATAGTAAATGGATCCAGTTTTCTATGTGTCTTGTGAAGTACTTATTTGATGGAATCTATGTCAGGTATATATATGACAGCTTCCGTAACAATATAAGTGAAGAAACGGAAGTTATGCAAACAACACATATAGAAATATATAGTAATGTATACACCAAGATATAAAAGGAAGTATAAATACATAGATTGGTTTGTTTCCAGATATTCTGTTGTATGTAAATATAAACTCTGAGAAAGTTATTTATTTACATAGTGTATTAATTTAAGATGAAAGTGATTTTTCGCGCTCTTTTTAGTATTTAAATGATGTAATTAACTGTGTTGAACAGGTCTGATGAAGATTTTATCGAAAGCGCTTACCTGAAGTGCACACAATAAATTTTGGATTAATCAAAGAACGGCGTTTTTACTTTTGCATACCAATCCATTTTAAGGAGTAGCCTCTATGAAGTTTATATGAAATTTTTGTGGAACGGATGTTATTTGGAGTACTGTGACTGGAACTGTTGTGGTGAATATAACCTACTCTAAATATACTGAAGCGAACGCTTATGGTAACGTCTTACCCCTCCATTGTTTTGCTAACGCTAGGAATCTCTTTTTTTTGATAGGCAGATTATAAAACCCTTTTTATTGCCCTGTTTATTCAAGGGATTTTTATGATTGGCTCCTTCTTTTTTCCTCATAAGGATTACAAAAGGTGAAGGACACTCAGAAATGAAATTACTACTTTTATTTCCATGTATATCCTAGGGGATATTGAGAATGTCCCTTATTTAGTTTACTGTTAGAGAATACAGTAAAATATGCATTTTGTTATTTTATACGATCTGTTGTTTGATCGCGATAAACGCGTTATTTATAATGTGAAGATATTTTTGCATTTGAAATCTTATGTGTTTGGTTGACAATGGTCAGGCACATATTCTGTAGATATGGCATTTTAGTATCGTTAACTCTCATAGAGTTTGAGGTTTGTTAAAAGGTTGTTTTATTTGTTATGTGTTTATGTAACCCTCATCTATTTAAGTAAATGTAAAACACTCATTTTCAGACTTTGCACTGAGAAGGCTTCTACAAGCTATACATTTTCCAATACAGGTTATTTTTCAATGTCCAAATGAATAGATTTTAACATGATGTATTTATGCACTATACAGTAATACTAAGACAAAAAAAGGCATTTATATTCTGTTACTGAAACAAATATGATTATACTTTCATAAGGTTATATTTTCTTATGAGACTCTCATTTCTAGCTGTTATACATATAAATTTCTGTTGAAAGCGCTTTTTATAGAATTTTTTAACATCACTACTCAAGTAGGTAGTTTTTATGCTTATCTCTTCATACTGGTATAGCTTTGAATATGTTAACTTATTGATACATTAAGCTAGTAATCTGCCCTGATTGGATGGTCACCAAATGGGGCTACTATGTTCACCTTTGTGTTTGATTAGCTGATGAAAGTTGTATTTCCATTGTTTTTTACCACTAGGAAGAGCTTTTATTTTGTTGTGATTGTTCAGTTTTTGTATTTAAAACAACTGATTGGTGACTTTGATTGAGTATCTGAAGAAGGCAAAAGCAAAACCTCTAATCCACTTTAACTTTTGCAGTTGCCATTTTTGGTCCTGTTTTGCTTTGTTTTTATTAAAGACTTTTGAGTGTTTTAAGGAAGTTGTCCATGGTGGTCTATCCAGTCTACTACTATGATATACCCCTTAATAGTTGGTAGAAGACAGAGTAAATGAATAAGGCTTTTAGTCTATTCACTTGCTGATGTCTGTGCAGTCACTGAAACATGGTTTAAAGCCACTGAGATCACACCAACAGTGCTAGGTTATAATGCATTCCACACCTTTAGGCCAGCTACTTCACAGGCAAGGACTAAAGCTGGAGGTGTCTCTATTTACATCAACTATAAATATACTTCAAGGCTGGTCAAACAGGACAATTCACTTGAGCTGCTCAATGTTCAAATCACCATAGGCAAAATCCAATACCACATCCTTGCAAGCTATAGGTCCCCCTCTATGACCCAGGAAACCCATACTATGTATTTAAACTTATTAGAAACACTAACCATCCAGCCCGATACCATATTCTTGGGTGACTTTAATTACCCCACTATTAACTGGGAATCCTATACGACACCAAATGTACATGCACAGAGATTCCTGGATTTAGTAAACACAAAATCCTTGGACCTGATAGTCAATACACCAACCAGGGGTTCAACCATACTGGATCTGGTCCTCACTAATATGGGAGAGTGCTGCACACCCCCTACTGTAATGCATTCCGTGGTAAGATCAGAACACAAAATGGTCTCCTTTGAAGTAAAAAAAAAAACTGGATCCCCAGCTAAACCTGGAATATTCAGGAACTATTCTAAGGCTAACCTCCTGCTATTAAGTGAGAACCTGGCAAAACTTCAAGCCCCCATAAACCCTGAGAACACTTCTGCCTATGCAGAATTGTTCACAGAAACCCTGTACAAGCATGTTAATAGCTGCATAGAGGCAGCTGTACCCACCAGGAAGAAGTGCAGAACTAACTCAAAAAACAAGCCACCCTGGTGGAATCACAAAATCAATAGGCTGTATAACAGGAGAAAGAAAATCATGGCAAAAATAAGGAGATGCAGCACCCAGCAGGATAAATACACTCTCTTCAAACTAAACAAACAACTTGAAGCTCAAATAAAGTCTACCAAAGCCAATTTTGAGGTAAATTTGGCCTTCCAGGCCAAGGACAACCACAAAGCATTCTTTAGCTATGTCCGCAACCTCAAAGGCAATACACAATTGTTTCCAGAGCTCATTGTAAATGGAGCCACTTATACTGAGCCAGAAGACATAGAAAACTTCCTGTCTGATAAATTCAGCTCCAACTTTACCCCTCTCTCCCCCTCAACCTTCTCTTAGGAAATATCAACAAAATATAACTCCCCCTACTATCATTAGGGAACAAGTCCTTAATTCTCTCTCTGAGACCAAAAACACTGCATCAATTGAGCCAGACAATATCCCAGGATGCCTTCTAAATAACATGAAACATGACCTATGAGGGCCTCTTAAATTACTATTTAACTGTAGCCTTCAAACAGGTTTTGTGTCTCATGAATGAAGAAAGGCAAGAGTCATCCCTCTACACTAAAGTGGGCCATCTATAGACCCTGGAAACTACAGTCTCATAAGTCTCACTAGTCTTATATGTAAAGCCATGGAAATAATTATCATGGAGTTGATCAATAGAGATATAGTAAACCTCCAGACACTGGACCCAACCCAGTATTTGGGTTGGTCAAGGGCAGATCATGCCTACTCAACCTGGTGGACTTCTTTGAGAAGGTCACCAAAGTAGTGGATGAGGGCAAAATTATCTTGACCTGGCCAAGGCATTTGAAACAATACTCAACTTGGGCATTGTTGATAAACTCAGGAGGTTAGGTACAAGCCCATTTGTTACCCAGTGGATAGTCAACGGGATCACAGACAATACCCAGGGAATTAGAACTAGAGGAGTCCACCTCTACTAAGAGGGAAGTCACAAGTGGAGTCCCTCAGGGATCAGTCCTTGGACATTTCCTTTTTGGCATTGTCTTCTCAGAAGTCAAGGCCAATGCCAGTGGTCTCTGGCTGACTAAATTTCCAAACGATTGCAAATTAGGAGCTGTGATTGAATCTCACACTGACACAAATGTTCTCCAGGTGGGGCTGACACAGACAAACAAGTGGTGTCAGAGCCATGGACTAAAACTAAATGCCAAGAAATGCATAATAGTATCATTTGGGAAGGAATCCATTCCTGGTAACTATCATATTGACAAAACACCCCTTAGAGTTGATGTAGTAGTCAGGGACTTACGGACACACATAGTAATCTAGCCGTTGTCCATCATGTGTCTACAGTGGTGAGGAAATTATTCTATGTTGCACAACTTATAAACAAAGGTATGGTATCTAAGTCCAAGGAAGTCATTGTTCAACTGTATTTGGCATTCATCAGACCTATCATTGAGCACAATGCCCCCTTTGGTATGTACCTAGTCAGGGATATCCAACAATTAGAACATCTACAGAGGTTCCTCACTAAAAGAATACAGGGCATAAGTAAAATGTCCTATGCAAACTGCCTCAAGGTCCTATTCCTGTATTCTGTCTCCTACAGGTTTTTGAGGGGAGATCTAGGCCTGGCAAACAGGGCATTGTCAGACCCCACTCTGATGGACATCTTGTATATCCACAAAACAAACAGCACCAGAATTTCCCATTCTAAGGACTTAAACCGTGCCTGTGATATAAATAGGTCCTGCTGGAGAGATAGGTGTGTATCCCTGAGATTACCATGTCTATGGAACAGGTTCCCCATCCATGTGAAAGAGAGCTCCTCCCTAACCCAATTCAAGTGCAGCTTGGACAATTGGATGAGAAACCAGAAATTCATCCCTGGTTTGGCACCTATGTCTATAATGGACTCAGGTAACCTGTAAATGGTTCATCTCCCAAACCCCTGCTTACACTTATCAAGGGTATCAGAACTTGTCTGAGATTTGGGATGCATGGCTAGGCTTAAAAAGGCATAGTAAGCACCTATGAACCTATGAACATAGGATATGTTGCTAACACCCTGTATTTTCCTTGTAAGGAACCTCTGAGGTCACTCCAGCTGTTGGAAGTGCCTAGTCAAGTACATGCCTAATGGTGCATTGTACTCAATTATTGGTCTAATGAGAGCTGGGTACAGTGGACTATAATTTCTATGGATCTGGATTCCGTACCTTTACATATATGTTGTGCCATATAGAAGGACTTCCTCACCATTGGGGATATATGATAATCAAAGTTCAGGCTACTACCTGTCTGTGTTCCCAGATCCCTTACCTCTGAGTCTACTCTTAGGGATGTGCTGTTAATGTTGTAGCTAGCAGGGGTATTTGACTTCCCAATGGGTATGATAATGCATTTCCTCACAATTAGTTTCAAGCTGTGGCTCTCATACCCATCATTTGTATGATTTAGGCCCTCCTGATGGATATCTACATCACTGGAGGATCCAGTGATTGCCCCCAGCTTGCAGTCATTGGCAAAGTTTGTCATCCCGAGGCCTTTGACATTGGCCTTGCCATCCAAGAAGAATATTTCAGACAAGACTGAGCCCTGTGGCACACCACTTGTAACTGTCCTCTTGCTGGAACTGTCTTTATCCACATGTGTCCTGTTCATGAGATAATTGGCTATCCAGATGATGACACAGAGATTTATGTCCAATGTTGTGAGTTTACTTTCAATACCTGAGTGGGGAATAGTGTCAAATGCCTTGGCCTGGTCGAGGTAGCCTCATCCATGGCCTTAGAGACTTTTTCAAAGAAGTATACCAGATTCATTAGACATTTCCTGCCCTTGACAAAGCTGAATTGGGTCAGGTCCAGTGTTTGGAGGTTTCCTATGTCATTATTCATCAGGTCTATGATTATTTTTTCTATGACCTTGCAAATAAGACTAGTCAAAGTTCTGAGTCTGTAATTTCCCAGGTCAGTTGATGGTCCTCCTTTATGCAGAGGGATGATTGCTGTTGTTCTCCATTGTATTGGGACAAAGCTGATCCAGTTACTGTGGTTAAATAGAGATCCTATTGGGCCTGATAGGCCCTAATTTAAGATATTTAAGAGGCAACCTGATATATTAAAAGGCCCCACTGAAGCTGTATTTTTAGCTTTAGAGAGCACAGTGGCTACCTGTTCCTTGGTGATAATTGGTGAAGGAGTGATGGATGGTATTTCTTTAGTGAGAACTGTAGGTGATGGAGAAATGAAACTTGAGCTGAATTTATCGGTCAGCAGATTTGCTATATCTTCTGCCTTAGTATAGGTAATGCCATCTATAACTAATTCCAGAAATTGTTGGATGTTGCCCTTAAGACTGTGGACATAACTGAAAAATGCCTTATAGTTATTCTTAGCTTTCGAGACTATTTTTACCACAAAGTCTGCTGTCAGGGATTTCACTAGTTCCCTGATCCTCTTGTTTATACTAATGAGAACCACAGTAGAGAAAGGAAAATAATTTCCTACAAATCCAAAACCATAAACAAGACCATATTAGGCACTATGAAGCACCAGAGTCACAGTAAATTACAAAATAAATCCAAAGCTTTGTGATAAACACAGCAGGCAAAACTTTATTATTCTATCAATTCATTTCCCGTACCCATCCAAAAAATACAAGTATCTTCCAGGTGCCTGTTATATAGACTCCAATTCTTTGCGTAAATGGACTTGAAAATATATTTTTCCTCCCAAACTGACAACACAATATTAGCATATGTTGGATACATCATGACCTCTTAGCCAGCCACCTAATCTGTTTAAAAAAATCTCCACCAAAGTACAGAAAGTTGTTACATAATACTTACTCCATCAATTCCAAGCAAAACTTAAAACAATCATTAGTAAACTGCCCTCTCTGTAGTAATGCTTCCTCAAACCCTTCAAGTCAAAATTTTTGAGGGATTACAGTGAATAAATCTTGAATGTCTATTGTGGCAAAAACAAGTCTATTTTATACAAACCAGGTTTTATAGTCCTCAAAAAATCCAATAAGTCCTGTAAAATGCCATTTTGTTCTTTCCATACCTTCTTTAATTTAAAATCCAAAAATATGGCTAATGGGTAGGTTTTAGAACCATTGGCAGCCACTATGGGCCTAAAAGATGGATCCATAGAATTGTTGTGGACTTTAGGGATTCCAAACAGTGATGGTATAACTGGTATATCTATTGATAAATACTGAAATGTCCTTTCATCAATCATTCTCTCCTGCCCTCCTGCAATAAATCTTCTAATATAAAATCAATTTTGTGATAAGCTACATGTATCTCATTTTGGATACTCTAGAATATTTACTTACATCATTCAATAGATCCATCATTTTGGCTACATATAAGATGGTGTCCATCAGAACAATACCACCCCCTTATCTGCTTTCATAATTCTCAGGTATTTATTACTTTTCAGTTCTTCCAATAATTTTTTCTCTTCCTTGTGGAGGTTGGGGTATACTTTACTGCTCTGAATTATTTTTCTAAGTTCTGTTTCTACTTGGATTTCAAACTTTTTTAACTGTGGATGTAGGGATGGATTGAATGTGCTTTTCTTTCTAGGAACCTCCTATTTCCATTCAACTTTATCGTCCAAAGGGAACAATAATTCTTATTGCAATAGAGGTACCTGGGTGATATTTGGACAGGAATAGAAAGTGAATTGATGGAATAATAAAGTTTTGCCTGCTTTGTTTATCATGAAGCATTAGATTTATTTTGTAATTTACTGTGGCTCTGGTGGTTTCTGGTGCCTTAACGTGGTATTGTAATACAAATGAGGGACTTGTGGCTCTGTTGTGAACATTCTGTCTTATTTTTTGACAGGATGTTCTTCCTTTTGTTGTACAGCCTGTCAATACCAAGGGTCCACCAACGTGGCTTATTTTTGCAGTTTTGTCTGGGATATTACACTCTGGTACTCCAGTTTTGATGCACTTGTTTATGTGCTCATAAAGGGTATTTGTGTGCGGTTCTGCATAGGCTTCTGGGATTTCTAGATTTGAGGGAGCTTTGAATCTAGCTATGCTGTCAATTAAAGGCTGGTAGTTTGCCTTAGAAAGTTGTTAACATTTTTGAGGTTATGTGGGGGTCTAGTTTTACCTTTATTTCCATAGAGACTACTTTGTGATGTGATCTTACTAATGAGGTCCTCACACTTAGGAGGGTGGAGTGCTCTCCCATATATGTGAGCAACAGATCTAAAAAAACTAAATGAAAACTCCAGCCAAGCTAGAACTTCCAATGAGTGACCTCCCAAACCTCCTGTAACAGAGGCACATGGGATATATGCACATGACCCTTATGAACATCAGGTGTTTCAGATATATGGCGATTCTGATTGCCCCTGACTTTTACATTTGAAGTCGTTTTAATGGAAAATTTCAGAGCAATAAAACCAAACCCCACTAGCTATGGATATGCATATTTCGACCTTGTTATGACCTCATCAGCATAGCATAAGCAGTGTTCAACTAAGCATAAGAAACACAGGGTTGTTATACGCAGCTGATGTCCATTATCATTAGGGTGACTGCAAAATATCCCAAATAACAAATTAAAACAAAGAGTTAGAAGGTCACACTGAAAACAACAATCAGAAAAAACTAAATGAAAACTCTAGCCAAGCTAGAACTTCCAATGAGTGACCTCCCAAACCTCCTGTAACAGAGGCACATGGGATATATGCAAATGACCCTTATGAACATCAGGTGTTTCAGCTATATGGCGATTCTGATTGCCCATGACTTTTACATTTGAAGTTGTTTTAATGGACAATTTCAGGCCAATAAAGACAAACCCCACTAGCTATGGATATGCATATTTCAGCCTTGTTATATGTTATCCATAGCTAGTGGGGTTTGTCTTTATTGGCTTCATAAGGGTCATTTGCATATATCCCATGTGCCTCTGTTACAGGAGGTTTGGGAGGTCACTCATTGGAAGTTCTAGCTTGGCTGGAGTTTTCATTTAGTTTTTTCTGATTGTTTTTTCAGTGTGACCTTCTAACTCTTTGTTTTAATTTGTTATTTGAGTAACAGATCAAGGATATTTGTTCCAATAGTGGGAATGCAGACCAGCTCCTCTAGGCCATACAAATTTACAAAGTCAATAAATATTTTGCCTGAGCATGAGTGGGGAGTGTCAGTGACCCAACAGGGACATGGCCAAATAGATTGAGTTGTATAGCCTGTAAAAGCAGGACAGAATTACAGTTTTAACAGAAGTAGGCATTGTGCTCCATGTACAATGTTTTCATGTCAGTACTTACACCCTAACACCATAATGCCATGCACTTTTGTGCAGTATAATGGTATCATTGCGACTAGTCACACTAACTTGCTGCTAGTAGTTGTATATCACAAGTAGCCAGCATTAATGTGTGTGTGTGTGTGTGTGTGTGTGTGTGTGTGTGTGTGTGTGTGTGTGTGTGTGTGTGTGTGTGAGAGAGAGACCACAAGAGGGTTATCATTTTTCTTTGGATTGTGGCTTGGAGAATGGCCACTGATGGTGGCAGGGCTACCAGTTGATATTCTAAAGAATGCAAGCTCTGTTTTAACTCCTACATTGGGACACTGGAAATGTCTACCTGGGATTTGTATGAGGGTCTCTGGTATAATGTGAATGCCTGGCTCAATCTTTCTGGTGAGGCAACTGATACAATTGTCATGTCCTGGCATGGCCAGCAGTGCCAGCATGTCTTCACTGACATGAGTTAGTGCCTTCCTAATCTTCTCAGCTAATGGGAAAAAAAAGCAGACAGACCCAAAAAGCACTGTAAGAATGCATGGATGACCTCTGCCCTATTATTTCCATTTTTGGTGTTTGGGCCTTTACTGATCACTGCTGTATTTCTTGTTCTTTTTTTTTTTTTTGTTCATGAAGAAATTATGGAGAATGCCATCCTATACTAGAAGAGAATGGAGTGTCTTTCCCAGTAAAGGGGTGAGTATGATTTCATGGTCTGCTGTTCAGCAACTTGTTATAATCCTCTGGCTCAGCTGTGCCACTGCCAGAGCTTCTATAATTGTTATTAACACTTGTGCAGTATTTTTAAGTGCTGCTGCATATCTAATAACACTGTTTTAATGATAGTAGTGAAATATATTTAATATTTTGTTATAATAGTACAGCTTAGCTATGATCATTGCTATAGTTTTATAGTGTTTGGGGAAATAACTAACACCTGTAAACAAACAATACTTTATACACACAAATGCAGAACACACATGCTTGTGGTATACACTCATTTCTGTTTTTCTGCAGTGCATGTCTTCCAGTGCCTGACATACAGGATGTTTGTTTCATGTGTGGATGGTTCAGGAGGAAGTAATGTGGGAGTTCTTCGGGGGTTGTGTGCTGTGTGTGTGTGTGTGTGTGTGTGTGTGTGTGTGTGTGTGTGTGTGTGTGTGTGTGTGTGTGTGTGTGTGTGTGTGTGTAAGCATGTGTGTGCGTGAGTGGGTGGGTCTCTGTGTTGGTGGAGAACAAATGGATTTTACTGATGCGAGTGGTGTGGGGTTGGGAGTCACATGTGGAGTAGGGATCTATGTTAGGTGAGGGGTTGGGGACCTTAGACGCATATTGCTCAAGCTTTAGTCCACTGTGTGCCCCTTTTGTTCATTTGTTCACCTCAGATATACCTTTCTATTTCTTGCTGGTTATTTCTGCATTTGTGACTCACACAGACTTGTTGATTTGCATAGATGTTACCACTGTCCATGCCCACATGGTATACCTTTCAACATGTACCTCCTGGCATGTCCATTGGCCCACTATCCCACAAACACCCCATAATGTCTTATATGCAACAGTCCCCTCTCACCACTGTAGCCTACACACTATCACACAATTCAAACAATGAGGACAGTGACACTGCATGCCTGCCCACATATCTTACAATAAGGACTTGAGTTTTATGTACCTAGCCCTAGCTATCTGAGGCAGCATATGTAGTGCCTGTGCAATACAAAATTAGACAGCACTCAGAGTGGTTATCCCCAATAGATGCAATGTTATTTATTTAATATTTGTCTACCAGGAAGATCCAACTTGGAACAAAGTCAGTTTTCAGCAGAGACCCAGGGAGAAATGCTCCAGATGCATGTCCTGGAAATGTGGGAGGAAACCAGAGCAAACCTACACAAACGCAGGGAGGACATGCAGACTCCACACAAAAGGCACTCCAGCCAAAAATAGAACTGGTGAATCTCTTGCTAGGAGGCAACAATGCTATCGCTTCACCACTGCGCCTTCCAACATTAAAGTCGTTTGTTTCTTCTTTTCCCTATCTTTATCACTATCCTTCTTTTTACTATTATATTTTATAGCTGTTTCATTTCTATGCATTTATGTTAACATTTTTTAAAGCATTTTGTCATGATTGTCCCATTAGCATAGCAGAGATCCCCACCTCACCATCAGACCTGATCATCTCCTGTTAGAACTCTACATAGCTCCAGGGCTGTCTTACTGTGGGGTATGGCAGGAAACAACTTGATGGTGTCACCAGTGGCCTCTGTTAATCAATCTTCATGAAGAGTGCAGTTATTCCCTCCAGTGAGACTGCCAGAAGTTTATAATTTGTCACTCAGTCAGAGCTGGTGGAAGTGGTAGGGGGGCTGGTGGACTGGCAGCTAGAGGCCTGCACTGGCTGTCTGGAAAGGTTCCTCATGTGGCTTCAAAAGTTGAATCTCTGATGCCTCTACCATGAACAACATCTCAGGCAATGCTCAGTGCAGAAGGAAGTCAGGGTGGTGACTGACCTTTTCCTGAGTCTATCCCAAACAATGTGGAAATAGGAGTGGGATAGTCACCCTATCCCTAATCCTTATGTTCCTCTTCCATGTATGTAACCTCCCTTCCCTATTTGTTGTTCAGTTCTCGTGATGACTATTTGTCCTTCCTCTGTCTAAATGCTAATATATCAATTTTTACCCAACCCTTTGTGTCAACAGCTACCCTTTTGGTCTTTGTCTGTGCTTTGTTTATCTTTATGGCTCTACTTCCATACCTCTACTCTTTTTCCCCCCCTCCCTTCTGCTTACATGCTTCCCCCTCTACCCTTCTTAAAAAAAGTGAAAGAAAACGAGTGCCTGTCCCTCAAAAATAAGTATACCCTTCCTGATTCTCTCACTTCCTCGCTTATCTTCCCTGCATACTTCTGTACATTCCTCTGTTTGCTCTGCCCTGTTACTACTTTCATGTACACCCATTTTCTCCTCAATGAAAATAATAAAGCTAGATGTAAACATTTTTGGAGGCCCATTAGTGTGGATTCCAACCATTCTCATAGTGCATGTCCACGCACCTAGGAACATGCATACTACTTTCTTGTAACTGGTCTTTATAACATTCATGGCTGCGTTTATGGGAGCAATAACTCACTGCCAGCCCTTCAATGAGCAGGTTTCTTAAGAAGTAATATCTTGTGCCATGAGATTCCAGCCAGTTAATTGCTAATTAACTGTCTTGTGGTGCTTGTTGCTGACTAACATAAGTCAGCAACAAGCATCACAAGATCTTTGCCTTCCTCACAGCAGTAGTAGGGGGTTGGTATAATGGTTAAGGTGTTTACCTCACAGTCAGAAGCTGCAGTGTTTAATTTTGATGCTCTTAAGGGAAATTAGCTAGGCTTAAAATGGCCCACAAGTACAGTGCTTACGTATGAACCTAAGGCACCTTCCAACTTAAGGGGAGAATACAGTGGTAACTTGTCCCTCCAGTTGGAGGTGAAGTTTTGTAGATTCATGTGTAAAAACTCCCATTATATGAATCAGGTCTTTCTGAGGAACAGAGTGCCTTGTCTACTAAATAGGAAAACATATTCAAGTTTTTTTTTTTTTATAAACATTATGCTGCAAAAGAAAATAATGTGCTATTTTGATAGGAAAATGGCAAAATAAATAAGAAATCCTTGATCAATTGAAAGTTATTTTTCATATTTCTGTTTTTATTTATGGGTGACTAAGTTAAGGTTGTACATTCAGCATTATGAGAAGCAGGCTAAAGACAAATTATACGTTACTCTTAAATTTACATTTCTGTAGGATTTTATTGATTGGTTGAGGATCAGGAATCATTACAAATTAAAATTAATATATATATATATATATATATATATATATATATATATATATATATATACACACACACACACACACACACACACACACACACACACACACACACACACACATACATGCACACACACACACACACACATATATATATATATGTGTGTGTGTGTGTGTGCGTGTGTGTGTGTGTGTGTGTCTGCACATTTTTTTTCATATATTTATATTACTTTTTCAATACAGAAAAGAAACATTTAATGAAAGTATGCACTATAGTACCTTCATTATTTTGAATCAGTCTAGTATATGCAAAAGTGAAATGTCATGGCATAAAGGCAAACCATGCAATGACTCATCTGTAATTAACTTTTCTTTGTGTTATGCTAACATTAAACAATACTGACAGGATTGCCATCATTCCTGTTCTTGCGTTGTTCTAAATTTAACATAGTTTAGCATATCAAGATGTTTTAATTCATTTAATTATTTTACACAACCTTTTTCCTAAAATTAAAAAAAAGTTTTGATTAATTCTATGATTATGTACAATGTTCTTTTACTAGAAACAATATGCTAACATCTTCTGTCTGAAAGCAGTCTTAAAACAATATGCTTAAGTAAAATAGCTGCACTTCTTTCTTAAGTATCCAGTGTTCTAACAGAATGACTTAGAACATTTGGTTTATACAAGAGCCAGTTAGAGACATATGCCTTAAAATGCATAGCCAGCTCTCCTGGTTTTACAAAACACATTGAAAAATAAAAAACATCCAAAACTATCCTTTTGAGTGACTTCCAGAAGACCTCTGTTAACTGGGGTACCTATACCACAGCAAATAAATATGCACCACAGATATAACCATGAATTCATTAATGTCAACTCCTTAGACCACCTAGTACAAATCTTAACTTGGAGATCAAAATATTGGATATGGTGCTCACCAATATATACTCCCCCAGCACACATGGCTGCCAAGTTACTGGTCAGATTTGATTTCTTTGTAGTAACACTTAGTTGAAGTGTAAGTTACCTCTAAACCCGCCTTCTGAGATTATACCAAGGCAAATCTACTCCAGTTAAATGATGACATAAAGAAATTTAAACACCATTCCCACATTGAGGACAACAATCTCATGCTGCCATATTCACGTGTAAGTTCTATGCACACCTGCATGCTTTCTTTGAGGACTCAGTCCCCTTAAGGTATAAATCCAGTACCAAATTCAAGAAGAAACGTATTTGGTGGAACACCAATTTTAGCAAACTATATAATAACAGGAAGAAATTCATAGCCCATAAAAGCACATTTAATGCCTCATCATCTAGAGAAGAATTTATAAAGATTAACAAAGGATTTAGAAGTAAAATAAAATCTTCCAAATGCAATTATGAGTTGAAAATTGCCTTCCATGCTAAGGATAACCACAAAAACATATTGAGCTATGTCAGACTCCTTGGAAACAATACCCACCAATGCTCTGAATTAATGCAAAATAACATCCCATACTCATCCCCAAGGAAATAGCCTACATATTAGCAGACAAATTCACCTTACATAGTACACCTTTGTCTCTCCCTAAATATTCGTAACACACACGGATGCCTGTACTACCTTATGATCCCTTCTGAGCAAGTCCCAGACTAAGAACACTAGCCCCATGGGCTAAGATAATTTGCCAGGCTGTCTTATTTTCAGCACTAGGCATTGTGTGGCTGACTCAATATTTAGCCTGTTCCATCCATGCCTCTCACCTTCCTAGGGCCTGAACTCTGAGCAAAGCCAAAATAAGGGGGAACAAAGCCCAAAATCAGGCACAGGTTTTAAATAATGCTCCAATAAACTTAACGAGTTGATAGAATGACAGTATTTACATTAGCATGCATTTTATGAAGGATATGAAGTCTGAAACTCAAATGTCTGTCACTATTTAATGGCATTAATTCACAATGAGTTTCCAGAAAAATCACGCATTTTATGAGAAACAGACAAAAGTTATGAGGCACAAAATCTGGACATTCTGCAAAATTCTGGAATGTTGAGAGCTATGATTCAATCTCAGCCTCTCCACTGGATTTATGCCAGAGGTATGGAGAACTTATATCGTCACCCCACTCCTTAAATGGGGACCCACAACTAATCTAGGTAAATATAGACCCTTAGCCCTCACCAGCCTTATCTGTAAGGTAATGGTGCCCATCATTATGGAATTTAAAAACAATCACATAAACGGTCTTAAAATCCTGGACTCAAACCAGTTTAGGTTTCTTAAAGAAAGTTCCTGCCACTAAAACATGGTGGACTCTTTTGAACAAGTCTCAAAGGCATTAGACTCAGCTGACTAGGACTTGGCCAAAGACTTTGATCCCATACCATCATTGATAAGCTAATATAATTAAACATAAACTCCTATGTTACCCATAAGTTTACAGGTTTACAGGTAAGTGTTAGTCTAGCTGCCTTTCCAGCCTATTTTATGCCTAGCTGATTTTGTTCTAAAGACAAGAGGCAAACCCAATACCTTGTATCTGTAAGCTAAACACCTTAATAATTATACCAACTGCTAGACCTCATTATAGCCACCCCCAACACCAGTGGGACAGCAAACTGATTAATTGACAGTACCCACTATATTAGAACTGGAGGCACACTTTCATCCTAAGGTGTAGTTACCAGTGGTATCGCACAGGGAGCTGTCCTGGGATATCCTCCCTTTGGTATTTATTTCTCTGATGTCAAAGCTGATACCAAGGACCTATGGCTGACAAAGTCTGCTGATGATTCCAAACTTGGAGCTGTCATTAATATCCCAACTGACCTCTGGATTTTCCATCAGGGCCTAACAAGCACTAATACGTGTGGCTTTGACCACAGCCGCATATCATATGCCAAGAAATGCAGTATTGTGTCCCTTGGCACACCCACAAAACCATGCTCCTAACACATAGGTGACACCCCTCCGTCCTAAAAATGACTTTGCCATTAGGATTTTGGACATTTTCTTTAACAATGTACTATCCTTTGATTACCACATGACCCCTGTTGTTTGGCAATCCTTTCATCTAGCCAGAGTAATCAGCAGGGTATTATATTTTTTAGATCCAAGAGGTCATAGTAAGAAAGTTGATAAGTGACTTCCCAGATAGTAAGTGTAAGCTTATTGCATAATTTTGGAAGGTCTTTTTACTGTATTAGACCAACTATAGAGTATAATGCCCCATTTGCTATGTGCTTATCTAAGCATATTATCCAGCTCAATTACCAACAGGGTTAGCTTGCTAAGACAATCAGGGCCTGTCTGCCTTGACCTACCCTGAACACCTTAAAGTGCTCTCCATCTTTTCTGTTGCCTAGCAACTCTTGAGAGTGGACTTCTGCAAGGAATACACAGCCTCAAAGGATCTGCTCTTATGCATTGTCCTGCAAATGCTTAAAAATAATCATACGCTACACATACACTCAAGAGATCTACACTTCCACTTTAATATAGATAGGATCTGCTGGTATAATAGATATCTAACACAGACAATACCTCTTTTATGAAATAGATTCACGTAGATGTAAAGCCTCCCTGAACATTTTTAAGTATGACCTGGATGACTGGATGGGCAATAATTAAGTATACCCTTAGTCTGGTCTCTCAAGACCATATGGAAAGGAGTTTAAACTACGTCTAAAGTAATTCTTTCTTTTGGGGCTCTAGTGTTAACCCATGACTTGGTAAACTCAATAATGGATCATGTAACTAGGTTACAGATGGTCCACATGACCAATGACCTAGTATTAATGACTGAACCAATGAACACATAAGACCATATATTCAGTGATGAGCATACTAAGGAAAGAAGGAGTAAACTAGGGCTATAAATTCTCTGGATATTGAAGACATACTATGAAGGAAAAGTTGTGCAAAGCAGAAAACTGTCATAACAATCAGAATTATGTGGTGGTCAAAGGAGAGTTTGTTATCAGCAAGTATACTGAAGTTAATAATCTCTAGAACAAATTTAAATGGAAAACCCATTATAAAGTATGCAGTGGTGATGGTGAAATTAACAAAGGAATCCATGCTATATTTCTTAGAGCTGTGGGTAAGCCTGCAATTAAAATACAACATTTTTGTTTGGGTCAACCCTTGATGAAGAATTTGAGGGATTTAATAATTAGGATTTGACAACTAACCCCAGCTTGCAATCATCAGAAAATTCTGTAAGCCATAGCCTCATCCTTCATGTCAGAAAAGTACATGCTGAGAAAGAAGTGACCCAGAATGCAGCCCAGAGGGACACTGCTGTTTCTATCTAGAACAAATATGCCTGATCTTAACTATATGGGTTATATGATATATCCAGGTATCTATCTGGTGAGCAGTGAGAAGAATAATTCTGATTTGAGAGCCCCGTCTCCCTCCTTACTCTTGTGTGCTAACTTTAACTTTAACCCTACTTCTACCCCTGACCCTAATCCTAGACATTACATTACTGAAACCTTTACCCTAACAGTACCACTGCTCATTCAGTGCTTGACATGGGTTTTGCAGCTGGGGTATACTGACAGTGGAAGAGAAGTAAATGCTTTGTTATTTTATTATTTTGTGTGTCTCATATTATGTTGTCTATCATTTTTTGTTTCTTATTTATGTCTCATATTTGTATTTTCTACCAATAATGATATAATCATATATGAATTTACTTGCCTTTATCTAATGGCATTAATATTGACATGAGTAAAGTCAACACTAAATGATAAAAATTATGTGCATTGATATGCTAAGCAAGCACCGATCATCAGTCTTGGTGCATGCAAAAACCTAAAAACAAAATTAAAAAGAAAACATTTTTTCCAGGGGGTGACCCCCCTGCACCCTCACCTCCCACTGCTAATTTTATATTCTAAATCTGAGATGGCACATTCCTCAGTGAAAGGTTAAATTCCCAAACCATGAAAATCATCTGATCAGCTTCTTTTGTCAACGAGGGTTGCTGCCTCACATAAGGCTAATTGTGGAGATGTAATTTTAATGTTAAATACAAACCGTATTGTTTGCCTAAGTGCTGTCCGACTCAGAGATTATCAATCTTTGATGTGTTAGTATTCCTAATGATTGTACAATGAATACTATGTACAGGAAAAGTTCAAAACAATAATACAACTGTAAACTAATTATTCAAGTGCTCATTCTGTGTGCTTTGGTAGAGTCATGAAAACTACTTGCCCATAAAAGTATATTTCTGATCAAATCTTGCAGCTGCCAACAATTTGGGTGTCTTCATCAAATATTCATGGAACTAAAAACAACTGTACCTCAAATTTTTACACAATTGCAGCCCAGCTCACAAAACACTAAGTCCCAGATGATTTCTTTCTTTGATCCACAAAGACTTCATCACAAGGAAAGTTCATTCACAAGAAGAATTCGACACAGGTATAGAAAATGTGAAGGATACAACTTTATAGAGTTCCTCACCACACTTCCTATGTGTCAGGTTTGTAAAAAAAATCCTTCCATTGATCAACCACTCATTAATTTTTTTCCACCAGCTCTGTCTGAATGTCACACAGAATACAGTAGTCATCATAGTACTTCCCCCAGATTCACAAAAGCTTGCACGGAGTGCAAGATTGGTGCAGGAGCCCATGCAGGCAATATGTCTGCCATGCGATCCAGGAACAGCTTGCAGGGGTGTGCACGAGCGCTCCCGCGCTAATCTTGCATGGACTAAGCCCTGGTATGCAAATCACCCCATTTGCAGGTGAAATCCATGCAAATGAGGTGATTTTGCAATCCAGGAAGCTTGCATCAGTCTGTGCAAGAATAGTGCTATCCGCAGAAATGTACTCGGTTAGTAACCGAGTACATTTCTGCAAAATCCAAAACAGAGCTATGACAGCTCCAAATAAAGGCTGCATATCATTGAGGGAGCATGCCAATGGCCAAGTATAACACCATAGACATTGCAAACAATACAAAAAATAAAAAAATCAACTTTTATTTTTTTTTTTTTGCTGATCTCAGCTGTTTAAGCATAGGGCTGTGGCAAGCAAATGGGATTGGGAGGGTGAAATAAGAAAATAAACCTAAAATAAGAATTCTAACTAAAATCAGTATTGTGCCATGCAAGTCAATGGCAGGCAGAAGACAACCTGGCCAGTGAGTAGTGGTTGGTAAGGGGGGAGGCTCGGTGTGACACATGTAGCTATGCATTAGCAGGCAATCCTATGCAAATGAGGGGAAGGATAGTGAATCTCATTTTCCCCAGCATGTGAGGCAGCTCCCAGCAGTATAAGAGTATGAATAGCTGGGTGCAAAACTAGGAGGTAGGTGACATCATGAGTGGGTGTGTCAGGCATACTGTAAGCAGACTGGAACCCTGTGGCTTGGGTTTGCTCCTAGCTTAGCACAGCTAAGCTAGGGGGTGTGTCTAAACCTGCCTAGCACTTGTTACAAAGTGTAAGCGGGTGTGCATGCTGCACACCGGGTTTCACAGGAAGAAAAAAGAAGTTAAACCAGGAAATAGCAGCAGTGTGCACATTTGAGCACTCTGTTTGCGCGGCGTGCCCCCGGGCTTAAACTGAGAGGCAATGGGAAGGGAAACAGCAGTAGGAAGGTAATCAAGGAGAACTAGCACAGCTGGCAGGTGAACTATATCAGAACCAGCCAGTTAGACAGGCAGCAGCCCAGCCCAGCCCAGCACACCACTATAAACTAAACAAACACCTTTCCCCCTTGTTTTTTTCCCAAAAACTCTGCACCATCTGTGTATATGAACGAGGAAATTTTACAAAACAAAAGCAAGAGAAAAAATGTTAGGGGCTGCTTTTGCTATCATAAACCAGCATGTGCAAGAGGCCATAGGTGGTGAGGATGTGAATGCTGATGACCAACCCACAGTGAGGATGAGGAGAAGAGTGTACAGACCCAGGGAAACCTACCAGGGGCTACATGAGCTGGAGGTAGTGGAGCACTATAGTGTGGACAGAGACCTCCTACAGCATATTGTTGAGCTGTGCCGACCACACCTCAGACACAAAACCAGCAGAGCGGAACCCATCCCAGTGGAAACCAAGGTATGTGTAGGCTTAAGAATACTAGCCACAGGTACCTTCCAAAGGCCAACTGGAGATATCACGGGGATCTCACAGCCATCAGCATCCAGGGTACTCCACCAGTTCCTGGATGCCATCTCAGCACACTCCGGTGAGCACATATATTTCCTCAACACCCATGAGGGGCTGGCCAGCAATATGCATCTTTTCCAACAAATAGCAGAATACCCTGAAGTAGTGGGTACTATAGACTGCACGCACATACACATAAAATCACCACCCCATGAGCAGGGCAGGGTCTACATAAATCGCAAGGGCTACCCCTCCATCAACTGCTAGGTCATGTGCAATGCCCAGGGCATTATAATGAATGTGTGTGCTGGAAGCCCTGGAAGCTATCACGACTCCCACATCTGGCATCTGATGCAGCTGTGCCAGAGATTTACCAGTGGTGACATCCCATACGGGCACCTAGTGGGGGATGCTGGTTACGCACTGGAGCCGTGGCTGATGACACCCATCAGAAATGCACACACACCCGAAGAAGAGCTCCGTAATGAGGCACACGCACAAACAGTAATCATAATAGAGCATGAGTTTGAGATGCTCAAGTCACGGTTCCAGTGCCTGGACACATCCGGTGGAGCCTTGCAGTATTCACCAGCTACATGTACCCAAATTTTCATGGTATGTGCCATGATACACAACATGATCCTGTGGAAGCAGGTGCAGCAGGAACAGCACAGGGCAGGGCCACACAGCCCCCTACTATTGCCAAGGCCAGCACAGGCACAGAGTGACTCAGAGGAGGAACAACGTGAGCCAGCAACTGTAGGCCGAAGGAGGCATGCACAGTATGCCTTGGCATTGCAAAGAGGCAATGCATAGCACACACACTCTGACATAGTAGGAACCTAGGGAATGGAAACTCTCTCTGACTCACACATATTGTAAAAGGGATGTAAAAATGACACTATGTGTGCTTTACCATGTATCGGGAGTGTACTATGTATATCTGACATATTCAGCCCTCCAGCACCATTCTCATTAATGGCACAGCCGCAAGGTAAGTTACCCTTCCTATCAATCACTGAATGCAGTAGTATGGTCTGCTAGTTGTATCAATGGTATGGATGTAAACATGCAAGGAAGGGAACTGGGTGGCTGAATGGGATGACAGCAAATAGTGAACAGCTATATGGGCAGCATGAAACCATAACAAATACTCGTGTCAACAAAATAGGCAGTAACAGACAAGGTGAAAAAACCCACTGCAGGACATGTACTGGCCCAAATGTGTGCCCCTAGGGCACACACATGCATGTCATGGAGGTTCACATACCCAACAACAGTCCCACCCAGCCAGCAGGACAGGTATAGATGAACACAAAGAAAGGCTGTGCTAAGGTCCTCAAGGTATGGCAATGGAGATCAACCTCCTCCAGACCTACACAGAGTATAACAGGTCGGGAAGTGGGATGTCATTCATGAAGTGTAGGAAGTCTGAAATGGCAATGTAGGTCAGTGAAACCTATAAACTGTACTACACTGATATGCCTGTAGTCTGCAGGATAGGTCAGAATACAGATTTAAAAGAAAGCCAACAGACTACCAGAAATACCAGTGCTGTCAAAGCAAATGTCTACAGTTGTCAGGTGTGTCCCCACCAACCCTATGTAGAAATGTATTAGCATCCATGTGTTGGAGTAATAACAGTGAGCACAGAGTACCTGTGCTTGCCAAAGTAGAAGGATGGATTGTGTCATGTGTACAATATGCAGAGCTCTGAGTGTCAGGTTGATGTGTAGAGGCCAACAGGGTACCTGAAATATCAGGTGGGTATAGCAGAAATGTCTACAAGTATCAGGTGTGCCCCCCCAATCCTATGTAGTATAGCAGTAGCATCTATGTGTGGGTATCACACCAGCAGAGCATAGAGTACCTGAGCTGCCCCAATTATAACAATGAAATGCTGCATGTGTACAATATGCAGAGATCTGAGTGTCAGGTTGTTGTGTGGAAGCCAACAGAGTACCTGACATATCAGGTGGTTGTAAGACATATCCACAGTTGTGATGTATGCCCCCACCAACCCTATGTAGAAATGTATTACCAGCCATGTATGGAAGTAATAACAGTGAGTACCGAGTACCTGAGCTGGTCAAATGAGAAAAATGGATAGTCGCATGTCTACAATAGGCAGAGGTCTGTGTGTTAGGTAGTTCTGAGTGGTTTGTTGTGTGAAAGTGTTCAGCAAATAGCCATGGATGGTGTGACCTGGTGTCCAATGGTCAGTACTGCTGATGACGGGCCAAGTCCACACAACTGCAGTGCCAAACAGATTGGTAAACCAGCAAGACATGTTGCAGCAGGAAACCCATATGATTTGTACAGCTGTCATAACTGTCACCATCTGGAAGATGGACATGGCATGAGCGTTGGCCCAGATGTACACACAGTACACAGGTGGAAGTACCATAAAGAGAGAGACTGTTTAAAATCTCACAGTGAAATGGAGACACCCTCCTTTTGTACATACAGGTTCACAGCACATCAGTTGGTTGTGTAGTATGGGAAACTAAGATGTACTGTGGGCAAACACTGGCAGACCACAAAAGGCAGAGGTATGATGTATGTAGAAGCTGCTGGTGTCCACCCACTATCCACCAGCAGGGGAAAGGGCCACGTATACCTGTGAGGCAGTTGCAAGTAGCTACCCTAGCACACATGCAGCCAGTCTGGCCCAACATCAGCCTCATGTAACACACAGGCCAAATCCTTGCTGCTGTGAGTGAGTACAATATGATCCCCACATTACTGTGGAAATACTCACAGAATGCAGCATGCTGAAGAGGCACCCCATTCAGGTGTGCCCATAGCTGTAGGATGCACCCTGCCAGCATCCACACCAATGGATTGATAAGGACAGAAACAATTGCCATCACCACCTCGCACACCTATCCTGTCAACCCAGGGGAATACATTGCTTTGCAGCCTGGGTCTGTACAACTGACAGAATACACTGGTCTGCTACAGATAGCCTGCATCAGTACTCAGTGCCCCACTGTCCTCTGTCACAGGTCTGTGTCATGCCCATACTGCCACTGTATGATACCCCATGTACTCCCACATAATGATAAAACACAGTCAACAGAAAACAAATGCAAGCACATGTTGACAAATCCAAGTAGTATGTCCATCATGTTCCAATGCATGAACTGTGGACCAACCTGTAATTACTGCTGAGATGGAGTGGCAACTATAGGCATACTTATCAGATATCATATGCATAATGGTAGGAAGAGGACAGATTAATGGGGGGGGGGTAGCATCGCCACCATGGAGTGTGTGAAGGGTGAAACCCTGATGTGTGCACATACTTATCATGGCTACAAACACTGGGATGGGTGGCCACAAACCTGCTTGCAAACCAAATTGTGAAGGGTTAATGAACAGAATAATCAGCCCTGCCTCTGGATAATATCAATGAGTCTGAATACCTGGGAGGTATGGCCACAGCACAATATGGCCATCCTGTCATGATGATAATTGTACAGGCATGGGACCCACAGCTACAACAGCACCAAGGTGCTGGACAATATACACAGACCCATCAGCAAGTGTCTGCAGTGTCCACGCCAGAATGACATGAGTGTGCAAGAATATGTAGGTTGCACACAACATTACTGGACAAAGCTGCATTCAACTCATAATCCCCAGGAACCTACTGCCAGCAAAGATGTAAACCTGTCAGTAGCTGATGACATAAAACAGCAGAGGGTAAAACACCACATATTACTGAGTATCCCAGCCAACACCAAAACCATGTAGCAGAAGCACCACAGATACAATTAGCAACAATCTCACTAGCCTTTGCCCACTGTCGACCCACAATGTCAACCAATCTACAGATATCCTGCAGAAGCAGGTTACTAGCTGTAGGTGTAGAGCACAAAAACCTACACTGGAGTACAACCTACCTGGAATGGAGTTACGCATGCAATACAGATATTCATACTGGGCATGTTCACACACTTAGAGAAGCGAAGGCCATGTCAGAAAACAAATTACAGAAGGGTCATACTGGGCGTACTCAAACATTTAGAGAAATGAAGCCCATGTCAGGAAACAACTGTGGACTATACACAGCAGCCAGTCACAGATGTCTGTGCAAACACTCCACATTACACACCAGTCATGCTCTGCACACACAACGGATGAAAATATGCACATATATCCAAGGACCGCACACTATAACAGCTCAGCCATACACATAATAGATGTGGGAAGAGAGTGACAGACAGTGACAGACAGCTCCCCTCTCATGAGGCCTGCCCCACAGAGCACACTCCCATTTTGCAAAAACATATGATGTGCAAATGTCCATCACTGTATACAATTGCCCCTGGTAGCCTTCCAGTCAGTACACCTTTCATTGCCTTTCTTTAACAAGCCTGCTGATCTAATTCCCTTTAAAATGCACCTTTGGTGAAGGAGTATTCCAGTAATCTCTGTGGTGCTTTCCGTAACTGCGTAATGCTCTAATGTGCTGTAGTAGTTAGGCAGGTGTTATAATCCCATTCATGGCAACTGTAAGTCTGTGTGTGTGTGTGTTTGTGTGTGTGTGTGTGTGTGTGTGTGTGTGTGTGTGTGTGTGTGTGTGTGTGTATGTGTGTGTTTGTGTGTGTGGGGGGGTTATGTTTAGGGCCCAATGCTTTTGAGGACACTCAGTACACCTGTCATTGCCTTTCTTTGACAAGCCTGTTGATGTCATTCCCTGTGAAATACACCTTTGGTGAAGGAGTATCCCAGTAATCTCCATGGTGCGTTCTGTAACTGTGTAATGCTCTAATGTGCTGTAGTAGTTAGGTAGGTGTTTTAATCCCATTCATGGCAACTGTGTGTCTGTGCATATGTGTAGGGTCCAATGCTTTTGAGGACAGTCAGTACACCTGTCATTGCCTTTCTTTGACAAGCCTGCTGATGTCATTCCCTGTGAAATACACCTTTGGTAAAAGAGAATCCCAGTGATCTCTGTGGTGCATGTTGTAACTGTGTAATGCTGTAGCGTGCTGTAGTAGCTAAGTTGGTGCTCTAATCCCAGGCATGGCAACTGTGAGACTTTTGGTGTGTGTGCATTTGTCATACATATCCTGTGTGAAGCATGAAGCAATGTGGAGCAGATTTTGCACTTTTCCTATATATTGGGCCTATTAAATGTCATAATATCCACCTTACAAGCATAACAGATGTCAAATGTCACAGTGGCATGAGTAAACAATCTATACCCCCACATGTGACATCATGGCATGAGGAACAATATAGGCAACACCTGTATTACCCAGAGAACACTCTCCACCCATGTCCCGGACACAAACACACTTGGCCAGGCAACAACCAATAAGTTGGTAGTCCCCTGCATATTGCCCACATATGGTAACCATGGTGTGATTGCAGTGGATTACAGAGGACATGGCACCCTGTCCCATCGCTACAATAGGCAATGCATTGCATACAGTGCTCCATCGCTATGTGCCCCAATGGACACCTGCTGCAACTGGCAAGCCAGAAAATGTTACCCACAAAGCCCATGATGTGCTGCATACACATGCCCTGTATGGACAGATGCCACTGACACTAGTGAATACTGAGGGAGTAACAGGGGTAAGCTGCTTGAAGGTATCTGGGTGTACATTACCATTCAATTCACCTCGGGTAAATGCAGGCCAACTGCTTCCTGCCATACAGACTGTTCTGTTTGTCAGTGCGATTGTGATGGTTTCACTCATGCCTTTTTATATCACAGATACATCCCATTGTGTCTACTTTGGTATGTACCCCCTAGGGATTGTGTACAGACTGTAGATGGAGGCTGCCGGACTGTACATCTGCATTATTGACAGTTGATTGCTTGCTATCCTGTGGCGCAGTCTGTGTCTACTGTTGTACTGCTTGAAGGCCTTGGCCTGGGCAGCAACATATGTACTCCTTTCCAGAATACGGTATACCTTTATCTGTTAGACAGTTGCATTACTCTGTCTAAATGTATTATAGAGTCTACACAGCTATATGACATGGCATACAGTACTGTAGTAGTACACAAATAAAGCTTCCCCATGTATGCAAACCTGTGTGTGGTGTTATATCCCGTGACCTGTCTGTTGGTATATGTTGCAGGCAACCGTTGTCACTTGTATGTTTGGCTCATACAGTGGCTGTACCATATTGTGTGCACCCTCTACATATGTATCTCCCTATACATACATCTGTGTATGTATGCGTAGTTACATATATATGTATATATAGGTATTTACGTTTTATATATATATATATATATATATATATATATATATATATATATATATATATATATATATATATATATATATATATATATATATGTATCTGCATATATGTGTCTGTGTATATGAATCCTAGAAATGTTGAGTGGGTCCACATGTACATCCTCTATGGTAACCACGCTGTACTGCATAATATGTTGCCCGATACCAGGCTGACAGCACACAGGTGGGATGGAGTACTGTTAACATCCTGTGCCCATATTGTGTCAGGTCCTGGGTTTGGGATTTGTGTTCCTTTGACAGTGTAGGGAGCAATGCTTTTGAGGTTATTCACAAGCACTACAACCTCCATTGCCCTACTTTGGCAAGTCTGCTGACATCCGCAACTGTGAAATACACCTTTGGGGAAAAATATCCCAGTAATCTCTGTGGCACGTGCTATAACTGCATAATGCTGTAGTGCTAGAAACTAGTTAGGTAGGGGTTCTATTCCCAGACGTTGTACGTGTGAATGTTTGTGTGTGCTCCTTTGTCACAGTGGGGAGCAATGTTTTTGAGGCCATTCACAGGCACTACAACATCCATTGCCCTACTATGGCAAGTCTGCTGACATCATCAACTGTGAAATACACCTTTTGGGAACCAATATCCCAGTAATCTCTGTGGCATGTGCTATAACTGCATAATGCTGTAGTGTGGTACACTAGTAAGGTTGGAGTTCTAATCCCAGCCATAACAACTGTGTGTGCATTTGTAATTTGCAATGACTGCGACTGTGTACCACCTGGAGCTATTTTTTTAATTTTCCTATATGGTGGCCATATTATATGTCACAATGTCCACCTTACAAGGATGACAGATGTCAATCAGCTGAGATGCTGGGGTGCCAATCCATACTCCTACATGTGATACAAGGCCTGGTGAACAAAGTAATCAACTAGTATTACACAGCATACACTATGAACCTGCGTCTCATACACAAACACACTTGCCTAGACAACTGCCGCTGTGTTGGTAGTACCCTGCATACTGTTCACAGATAGCAAGCATGGTGTGATTGCAGTGGGCTATAGAGGGCATGGCACCCTGCCCATCAGTACAATAGGCACATAACTGAAGACAGTGCACTTACACTATAATCCCCAATGGATGCCTCCAGCATCTGTGGTGCCATCAAATGTGATCCACTAAGGACTGTCCATGGGCATTCCCTGCCACAAGAGGTCAGGAGTGGCACATGTGATGATAATCTGTGTACATAACATGGGCCAGACCCCCCAGGTACTGTTCCACATGTCACTGTACATGCATGTGGGAGATGTGCACATCCCAGACACCGTACATGTCATGGACTAAGGAACACATACATGGCAAGAAATGCACAGCATTGCACACACGTAATAGTTACCCAGGTGACTGGATGGTGAATACAATACCCAGCTGTGTGGGCAAACCAGACACTACACCCCTAAGCCACACTGCAGACCATTGTCATGTCACCTGATGCCAAGGTATACGCATCACCTAGCCTTGTATATCCATCTGACACAGTAGACCACTACACACCCATGAAGCAATGCACCCATGCATGTCAGTACTGGCACCCTATGCCTGTGTGTGTGTTGTATGTTGCCTATGACCACATTCACACTCACTACAACCCCCACTGGCATACTGAAGCATGCTGTCTGATGTCAGACACCTCCACATACCCTTTGCCCATATAACCTCTGTATAACCCCTGTGGTGCATGTGATACCTGCACAGTACTGTGTTGTGGCAATCTAACTAGTGATGAGTTGTATCCCTGGCCCTGCCAAGTGTGTCAATGTGTGTGGGTCCCTGTGAGAGTGTGGCTGTGTTTATGCTGACACATTTTCATGCAGACAGGCACGTCTACTAGACCTACCATGTAGCTGCCATATCACTGTTGCAGATGTCACTCACCATCACATATACGTTTGGAAGACTCCTTAATATGTAATGTATGTGGTGCACCCAATGACTGCTTAGACATGTGATAGTAGTACATAATCAGTCAGGGGTTTGATACCTTTGACTGGTAGGTGTGTGACACAAACATGCTTACATTTTACTCTACCAACCCTCCCTGACTTATCTTTGCCTCTGTCTGCCTCTCTCTCACTCCCTTTCTGGTGGATGTGGAGAAGTACACCTGCTTTGCTTAGGCAGCAGCATGTGTATTGTCAGTGATGCTCATGATCAGCTGATGGCCTCTGCATGAATTGCAGCCTTCCTCTAGATGATTGCATGTGGAACAGCTGTGGTAACATTCCCATAGTCAATTGCATGGAAACACACTCCAATATCTAGGAACATCATGTTGGTGTTGGGCCTTTTCATTCACTGTGAGCAGGAACAAGATCTGTTGTTTAGCAAACAGCATCACAGATGGATTGGGGACTTACCTCTGACAACATACACTGTGGAAACAGGCCAACACACAGGAGGGGGGTGTGCCTGACATGACTACAGAATGTAAGTGTTGCTATATTTCAGTTGGGGTAATGCTGGTTTAACAGGGTGTGTGCGGATATGGCTGTCCTACATGTTTTAATACTTGTCATGTCAGTGCTATAAGTGCTATGTTTATGAGGAAACTCCATCTGTAGGGTCATTTGCAGACTGGGTAGTGTGAGGTGCCTTGTGTTCCTTGTGTTACCCACAGAGTACCTATCTGTCAACTGCAGAAAGTAGTGTGAGGATTGCAGTCAATAGATGGTGACAGCTGGGAGAGATACTGACTTCATATCCATCATAGGACATATGTTGCAACAAACCCTGTTACAACAGTAAATGTATGAGGTTATCAGAGCAACATGTCACTATTGGCCCTGTGTTTGTGTCGCCAGCCACAACTCTGTCAACCTCGGTACATATGTCATGGAGTAGGGAGTGCATATGTTCTGTACACCATATTCATTGACAACATATCTGATAACAAGCCAGTGAGATATCACACTGCTACACATGTTAGGTATAGTAGGGGTTATATTTCATGACATAGCCTGGGCATTCTTTGGTTGTGTGTACAGTACTGAGGTATGTGTAAGTCTGGTAATTGTCGACAGTGTGTGTATAGTGAATATGTACCTTAGCCTGTGTAGAGACTGTGGTAGATGTCATTGTTCTTGGTCCTGTTCTATCTTATGTTACATGCTGCTCCACTGTATGTCACCCTATCAGCTTACATGTTTGTAGGGGCAAACACACATGTCCCATACCACAGACAGGCATCGGACCACACTATAGCGGCCCAGTATATGTAGAGTTGGTGTGTGAGTGGCACATATGAGGATTGTGTTGATCAGATAGTCCATATAGCATAATATTATGCTGGCTAACCATATGTGGCTGTGGCTGTGTTCGCATTGGTTGTGGTTATGCACTTTCACAAAGGTGTCTGTTACTCTGTGATGTGACATGCCTGTAGGGCCTGCTATCTATGCAGGTACATGTGTATTCCCACATAGGAGAAGTAGGCCAGTGTTGAGTCAGTCTGCCTGTAGCCTACACTGTGCTTTGTTACATGCCTAGCAGCTTACTGTACTTACCCAGTGAGATGTCATGTCCAGATACTTGCCAGATATACTGCTGCTGGGGCACCATAACAGTAATGTATGTCAAACAAAGCAGTGGGATGCTGTACAGATGTCTGTCACTAACTAGTTGGTAGTATGTGGCCATGGCACCTCTGTACCAGCGGTTATTATGTGTCAGGACAGACAGGGGTGTATGAATGTATAACCTATGGGGGCAAATGTATACCAGTATTTACGTGATATACCCATCTACATGGCTGTTAACATCCATATTGTCAGGCTTGGTCCACATGTCTTGCATGAAGAGGTTCTGTGTATAACCCTGGACTGACCAGAATGTGTCAGACTGTCCACATATATTGGCCATATCTCAGCTGTAGTCCACAGGGGCATTACTGTGCTAACAGTGGTACTGTACTATGATGTCCTTAGGATTTCTGTCAGTAGCCAATGGCGCACATGTTAACAGCATATGTGGTCTCCCACACACACCATTTCTGTGAAGACAACCCCTATTACAGTAGCAGTAGTCTACAACTATACCTGCTATACATACCTGATATCCCCTTGCACTGAGAGTTTGGGACTATTGGGGCTGAGATAGGGCTCCACTCCATGTTTAGGACATAGGGTGAACATATATGTATTTATAATTATACATATATCCATATGGATATATACACATATACATATATTGCTTAGTGTATGCCAACAGTTTTACTCTTACGTGCCTGTGTTCCAGCCTCAGTCCTCCACCTACATAAGAGGCCTTGCACATATGACATGCTGTCAGGGGTTGTTATGTAGTGGGCTGTGCGTATGTCATGCTGTAATTCCTGCCATCACTCCACTACTGTTGTGACCCCCACACATATTGGGGGGTTGGGACATATATGTGTGGGCTTCACCTACACAATACATGTGTGCCCTAATGCACTCCAGAGGCCAGTGTATGTAACAGTGGTATATGGCCCAGTATTATTGAGTCTAGGGGGGTGCACCATAACTAACTTAGACTGTTACAACATATGTGGGTATCAGGGGTAAACTGCCATAAGGAATCTGGATGTACATTACCATACAATCCACCTTGGGTAAATGCAGGCCTACTGCCTCCTGCCATACAGAATGTTCTGTTTGTGATTGTGATGGTGTCAGTTATGCCTTGTTATGTAACAGCTACATCCCATTGTGTCAGCTGGGGTCTTTACCCCCTAGGGATTGTGTACCGAGTGTAGATAGAGGCTGCTGAACTATACATCTGCATTATGTACTGTTGACTGTTTGGTATGCTGTGGCCCAGTCTGTTTTTGCTATTGTCTGTGGGTATATGTTGCAGGCAATGAATGTCATTTGTATGGGGGGTTCATACAGTCCCCAGTTGGTAAGGTGATAACTGTAGGAATACTGGCTGCTCCATATTGTGTGCACGTACTACATATGTATCTTACTGTACATACCTCTGTGTGTGTATATGTAGTTACATATATATCTATATATATGTATAGATATATATGTATAACTGTACCTGCATATATGTGTCTGTGTATATGTATCCTAGGGATGGCCATGTCATGTCTGGTCCTGGTTACAGGATCTGCAACACTTGGTAGTGTATTGCAGGGGGGACATGTTTGGCTGTGGGGGGTGTATACCTATTTGTACAAGACATATATTGTTTGGGGCCTCTCAACCCCATTAACGTTGCATGTGGACATATATGTTTTTGTTATTTCCCCATTGTTATCTACAGATGTATGTCCGTATATACCTCTCTCTCTTTATATATATATATATATATATATATATATATATATATATATATATTCACTTCATAATCTCAAAATACTAAAATATCGAATTTCAGTATCTCAAAACTATGAAACCGAATCCACAAAACACTGAAACAACAAAACCCGAACCCAAAACCGCGAAATTCAAAACACAGAACAAACCGCACACACTACACCATACATACACCACAACACCCACATCACAACATAAACAAACAAAACTGCACACATACACAACTCATACACACATAAGCAGGGGGGGTTGCCCCCCTGCACCCCCCTACTTATATATACTAACTCCGAGATCGCATAAACAGGGAACAAAAGCAAACTCACACACGCACATTCTCCAGTTCCTCACACACACATCAAACATATCAGCACACTCACATACACTCTAACTCCCACTCAAAACCCTTACAAAACACTCACTTACCTGACATAGTACCTAGATCCACACACGGCACTGTGCACAATCAACACACAATCCCGGACATTACATAGCATAAGGTCATAACCGCAAATTTGAAATATTCAAATTCGCGATTATGAACTTTCGCTATTGTAAACATTCGGCTTTATAGTCTCAAGATACTGAAATTCAACATTTCAGTGTTTCGAGATTATAAAGCGCTCACACGCACACACACACACACACACACACACACACAGATATATATATATATATATATATATATATATATATATATATATATATATATATATATATATATATATATCTGCTGACTTATATATAACCTGCCATATATATATATATATAGAGAGAGAGAGACATGTAGATGTAGACATATATATCTATAGCTGTAGGCATTTGCATGTATATATGTTCATATATATATTTATATATGTATATATTTCTACAGATATATATATATATATATATATATATATATATATATATATATATATATATATATATATCAATATGTTGTACCTGTTTAGACATTAATATATTTAGTCACACACAATAGATCTACATATTGGAATACATTCTCTGTACTGTGGGGGTAAACACCTTGGACAGGGAGGGATGTTTGGAAGTCGCAAGCCCATGAGCCCCCAAAAGGAAACAGTGGGACTGAAGTCCCCATCCATGGGCAGTCACCACTGCACCTTCATGGCCCAAAGTTGGCCATGCTGGGGCTGGGTAGGAGGGGTGGACTCACCCTCTATTTGTACCACTCGGCCCTCAAGCTGGCGTAGTTAGTCTCGAAATGCCCTATCAATCTCCCTATGCACCACAGCCCGGACTTGACAATGGGTGACAGGTTCCTCTCTGCCCCCGCTCCTGTGGATGTGGTGCCCAATCTCCTGCAGTGGTTCCACCCAAAGATGGTGTACACCCTATGAAGGAGGAGGTCCCAGGCTGGGCCCCAGGTGTGTTGGTGCTTGGTACCATGGCCAGCTGAGGTGGGACAGGTGGGTCCGCTGGGACCGGCCTTCCCATATGAGCTGTGGTGTTGCAGTTTATAGACAGATATGGGTTAGTAATAGTCAACAGCATTCAGGATTAGTTATAACAGCATGCATAGGTATACCCATTAACCCAACTCACCAAATTTAAACCAGTTGCATAGCAAGCTGAACACATGCATATATGAAACAGCAGTGGCCATTACAACTGATTGCAGGTTTTATTGATGGCAACAGACCACCAATATGGGTGTATTTAAACATGGCACATGCATAGAACCAAATGTGGATATTTATGAACCAATAGGGCATATGTCCCAACATTAGTTTGAAGAGTAAACATACCCATTGAGGTGTATAATTGGGTTAATGTTGCACATATGATGGGGGCAAGAGAGAGATTTCAATTAACAACTGATATATCCCTGTAGTTTTCACAACTTTCTTAGTCACTGCAGTGATCTGTCCCTTACATGTATATTATTACACTACCCATTGGCCTTACTTTGTACAATGGTATGCTTGTAGATTAGCATATACGTGGACTGTGTCTAAAGTATAGTCTACACCTTTTACCTGTTATAGCTGTTGAGAAGACCTTTGTTAACACTACCTGACAATTTCTACACATACTCCAAGATTCCATGTTGATGTTATACACATACCCCTCAATCCGTTATTATGCACACTCTGGTTGAGGCTTGACAGGATGCAGGTGTTACTGCAACATATTATGCAAATTGCTCTCATACACCTTGGGTGTGTTGCTACAAGAACAGGTTTGTTTTCATATGCATTCTCTGACTATGTACAGATTTGACTATCGGTTATATGTCATCACAGTCTGCCTACATTTCTTGGATCATCACACTGATTTCTCAGGGGAACAGGCAGCAGATTTGGACCATTTATCTGCACATGCTGGGAAGATCGGAGCAGTTGAGGGGTAAGAATATGCATACAGCTTACTATCTGAACATTCTAGCAAAATCTGTACAATTGTTGGGTCTAATAATGCATACAGCTTTCTGTCTGGACATTCTCACAAATTCTGTACAGCTGTAGGGTATGATTATGCATACAACTTACTACCACTCCTGGGATTCAAACCCCTGCTGTGTGTGTGATTAAAATATTCCAATTAACATTAAAGTACACTGCGCTATCAGGGAATTGGTATAAAGTTGTTCAGTGTTGTCTCTCTAAGTCTCCCTCAGTTGTACAATATGACTAACCTCTTGTTATACAGAACTTCCTGCACATTTTATCTGTGTACCACAGTGTGGGTAACACTGCTTAATACAACATTACTATTTATAGCATGCAACGTTACAACATATTAAATCAGAGTATACACACGCACTCCAGGGGTTATACCTTTATTCACAAGATATGACAGTTCATGCAGGATTATTAGTAACCTGCCTTGCGATGCAGCCTTTGTAGCCTAGCAGCATGGGCTTGCTGGTTCACAGCCCACTCATCTGCAGCTGTCAGAGAAATACAATGACATTTAGCCATACTTATCTACAGTATACACAAGCTAGACAATTATTATATACTTAGTAGGATGGGTACTTAGTACTGAGGCATCAGCCATCTGCCTGGACTCCTGGATCCACTGTTCCAGTAGCTCCCCCCCATGCCGCTTCAGGTCAGCATGGTAATGCTTGACCTGCTCATCAGTCCAGGGGATACCTGTGGCACTAGTGAGATCACAGGCGAGACTGTCCCAGACCTCCACTTTATACTGGGAGCCCTGGTATTGACCCTGCAGGAGTCTCTGCTCATGGTGTTTGACCAGGAGCCACACCATGTATTTAGACTCATTAATGCCCCGGCACTGTGCTCTAAATCAAGTGCCTTCTCCAACTCCATCCATTCTGACTACAGTAGGAAGCTGCAACCAGTTATGGGATGTATTCCTGCCTGTGGGGTTTAAATATGCCTGATTTCCCACGCACACTTTTCTGTGATTGGACAGTTTTGAAAAGGCTAAGCTATGGGCACACCTGCTTACCTAAGGTTGGCATTGCTTAAAGGGGCATACCACTGGGCAGATTGAGTTAGCTGGTCTACACATTGCTTACACCATGTAAGCTGACCCGTGCAATGCTTAGCATTGCTTAATATCTAATTGGCATTATGTTTTCCTTTTGACATTGATTTATTATTTGTTGCATGTTATATCTGTGTCTGGTATCTGTGATTCATGTGTACGTACACTGTATGGGGTCCTGGGCAATTCAACACTTTATTACAATAACACCTCACATCTGGCCTTACTGCAGTACTCCAATTCATATATTTATGTTTTGTAGCAGGTTATACAACATCACACTGTACATAATTTCATTTCTCATGTTCAGTTTGATTTTCCTATGGTGAGGATTTGTTTGTTGAAACCTCATTCTTGTGCATTGCTATGATGGCTTAGTGGTCAACTGCTGTGACTGTAATGTATAAGGACCTGGGTTAGAGCCTTGCAAAGGCTGTTTATTTTGTTGCTGGGCAGAACACGGGCCATTGGGTACAGAGTGATTAAGGCACTTTAAAGCAGATCTAAGTGGGTGTGTGTGGGTTTACGTGACAGTAAGCACTAACTTCCGGTTACAGTTTCTTACATGCAGTTAGCTTCTACTTTGCTTAATCTGTGTAGGCAATGCTTACCCCCATGCAAATGCACTTAAACATGCTTACTAGTGCTTATATATGCTTGCTACTGCTTATTTGTGGTTGAACCTGCTTACTAGTGCCTTATTCGTTATGACACTGACATTTCACATGTGCATTTAATGCAGTACTCCAGTTCACATTTAAATGTTATTTCATAGGTTATACAGAAATAAAATGTTCATATACAGATTTCACATGGAAAATGGTAGGTGCTGTAGTGGGACTTAAACCAGGAATGCCTGCTTGTTAGGCAAATGCTCTGCCCATTACACTGTGGTACTTCATTCACAAATATCTTCCTTGTTATCCTATTCAGCCTTTTAAGCTGCTATAATCATAGCTAAGTGATGGGCACACCCGTGCACCTACGGTTAGCTGCACTTGGATTTTTAAAATAAATATAAGGGGTTTCTTCAGTTTATTTATATGTACTGTTGCTGTTCTACACATGGGGGACTGTTGGTGGGGATATGAGGACACCTATGATTGGTCTCACTCATTTATTTCCACTTTCTGCTGTTCTATATTGCAGGGACATGTTTATTCTAAGAGCTCTGCTCTCAGACATGCTCCCTGCACTCGTACATGCTCCATGTAAGCCTGGGAGGTCAGGCAGTGCATCTTCATTAATATGCATGGTGTGCTGCCATCCTCCTCCTACACGGATGCTTCCATGCAGGACTATGCTAGTCTTGCATGGAAGATTAGTTTATCCTGGGGCTTGTCTTTGTTGATGTCAATGCGCAACATATCTGCCAATTCCTCGAATAAGCTCCACATCACTGGTTCTTTCAAGGTTAAAGCTCTCATTGCTTGAAATTCTGAATCCTAGTAATTATACCACTTGTCTAAGTAGTTCAAACACTTATAGAATTGATTTGAATCAACTTTGAAGTGCCTTTTCTTATCCTGTGGGATTCTTTTAAGCATGTCTGCAGCAGCCTTACCATAAAATTTGTCCTGCTTGCAATCTGCAATTTTCTGTTATTCCAATCATAATATCATGCAGTTTGGAACGAATAGTTTGATCCAACTCTAACATTAGCACACTACTTTGAAAGACCTGCATAACATTCTATAAGAAACAGCAGTATAGTCCAGGTATGGACTCGCTTTCTTGGTCTCTAAAGGCATCCCAAATTACTTTGTGGCATTCTTCTTCAACCTGTGAAACAAAGTAAGACTGCAAAGCAGGCCATACTAGAAGTATTCTTTTAAGTGCTGGAAGTAATGATAACCATCTTGTTGGTACATGATGAAGAATGTCTAGATACTCAAATTCAACAAACTTGAAAAATGAATGGAGCTGTACAGTTCATTCTGTATATCCGGAAAATTCAGCATAAACTTTGAGAATGAGAATTTCAACCTCCACTGACAAAGCTTTGCATACCTGATTAACACAATTATGCAGAATATTGCACTTACAATTCACCAAAATAAGTTCAGAATTTCTTTTTTTCAGTTTCTCATACACAGAAATATTCTTGCCAAAATTCACTTCAGCATTATTGCCAGAAAATGCAGACACTCTTCTTATGTCCAATCCATTTCTCTCTATCACCTCAACTAATCTACCCATTATCGCCTCACTGCTTTCATCTGAATCTTCATAAAAGTCTAGCAAACCATGTTTTATTTTTTCTTCTTGTGAAAAATACTGCATTTTAACTGGAAAAAGTTTAACACTTCCTTTGATTGAAGAGTCAGTTGCTATTGAAAAGTACTTTGATTCTCGTATGTCAGAGATCAACTGTTCTTGTGAAGCAGGAGTGAGAACATTTTTAATTATATTAGCTGCTTTCATTTTGCCACAAGCAATCTTTTTTGCAATATGAGATTCTGGGAAAATATTTCCCATTATCTTGTTACAGCAATCTTGACTTGCATAGCTGTAATGATGCTTAACACTGTGGTAACTTACAGTTACTGCAGCATTTGTTATAAGATTGTCCTCTTTGGTATTTGGTTTTCTGAAGGAGCTTATCATGACTGTATTTTATTTAATCTGCTTCACAATTTTATTATGTTTCTCCGATGTTGCATGCACTACTACTGATCTGCTTCCCTCGTAGTTTACTGTAAATGTGTGATGGAAAATTTTGCATTCTGCTTCAGAATCTGTTTTCTTACCCAACTAATCCTTAAAATCATCTTCTTTTAACCATTCATCTTTGGATGAACAGTGATACTTTGTTTTTGCTTTTATACAACTTTCAGATTCAGAATCTGAATGCTTTGATTCAACCATTGCGGCTTGCGAGGTTTTATTGATCATGCACAGTGCAGCCAATGCAACAAATTAAGTGCAGCAGACTCTATGTTATCCAATACCCTTGGGGATTGGTACAGTACAGATTCTGCTTCCAGGGCAGCAGGAAGCTATAGGGTTGATTTTAAGGTGTCTTACATGGATGATAGTCCAACCATTCCCAAAAATATGTAGATATAGAGCTGTTACATTTTTTTATGGATAAGAAATTTCTTGTTTGGAAAACCAACCCAAGAAAGTGAAATACATAATAAAACTAAGGAAATTGTTAAGCAGCTTTTTTATTCCCCTATTCTTGGTAGATGGCAGATAAGTGTAGTTTCTGATTCCTAGAGAGTTAATAAGAACAAAAAATCTGGACAAAGCAGTAAATAATGGGCAATATTTAAAAACTGTCCCTATTTTTGGGACTTTGTCCCACTTTTATATGTGGCTTTGTCCATATTTCATGCTCTAAGAGATTGAGGGGTATGGAGCGAGAGATTTTGTGTGTGTGTGTGTGTGTGTGTGTGTGTGTGTGTGTGTGTGAGAGAGAGAGATTGGGAGAGTGAGTGCGATGTGTGAATGAATGTGTAAGTCAAGTGGCATACCTCGCAACCTCTTAGAGTAAGAAATCTAGACAAAGGCATAAATAAAAGTGGGACAAAGAACCCAAAATAGGGACAAGTTTTACATATTGCTCTTACAAACTTAGAAAGTTGATAGAATAACAGGTTTTGCATTAGCATGAATTTTCTGAAGGGTATAAAGTCTGAAACTCAAATGTCTGTCATTATTTTCTAACTTCAGTCTTTAATTATTTGCCACTAATATGCCAGAAAACCACAATTTTATGAGAAACAGGCCAAAAATATGAGGCAAAAATCTGGACATTGTGCGAAAATCTGTACAGTTGAGAGGTAAGTGGGTGTGTGGCTGTGTGCGTATGACAGAGAGAGAGAGAGAGAGAGACAGTGATGTATGAATGAATGCGTAAGTGGGTGTGTGGCATGTGCATGTGAGAGACAGTGAGAGCGATGTGTGAATGAATGCAGGTATGAATCAGGAAGTGACTACATGTGTGTCTGAGATTGGGAAACTGACTGCGATGTATAAATGAATGTAGGTATGAATGAGGAAGCGACTGTGTGTGTGAGATCAGGAGACTGAGTGCGATGTGTGAAGGAATGCAGGCATGAATGAGGAAGTGACTATGTGTGTGTGCGTGTGTGTGTGTGTGTGTGTGTGTGTGTGTGTGTGAGTGTGTGATCAGGAGACTGACTGCGATGTGTGAATATATGCAGGTATGGATGATGAAGTGACTCTGTGTGTGTGCGTGTGTGTGTGTGTGTGTGTGTGTGTGTGTGTGTGTGTGTGTGTGTGTGTGTGTGCGTGTGTGCGTGTGTGTGTGTGTGTGTGTGTGTGTGTGTGTGTGTGCGTGTGTGCGTGTGTGTGATCAGGAGACTGAGTGTGATGTGTGAATGAATGCAGGTATGAATGAGGACGTGACTGTCTGTGTGTCTGAGATCAGGAGACTGACTGCGATGTGTGAATGAATGTAGGTATGAATAAGGAAGTGACTGTGCATGTGTGTGTGTATGTGTGTGTGTGTGTGTGTGTGTGTGTGTGTGTGTGTGTGTGTGTGAGAGAGAGAGAGATCAGGAGAGAGAGCGTGAGCAAGATCTTGTGTGAGTGAATGCCAGTTGCTTGAGTTTCAGTTAAACGAGAGTGTAATGTCATTATTACTGGACATTTCAGAGTTTTTTAAATTACTTCCAGGAGACGGGAGATGGTATAAAAATTCTGGAAATTCCATGGCAATCCTGGAGAGGTCGCAACCCTAGTATCAACTTTTTGTTTAGTTGTCTAAATTGTTCTGACTAAACTGATGTCAACAAAAGTGCTGTCTGTCAAAAGTAGTGCCTTTCTTATATATATATGTATAGATATATATTTTTATACACACACACACACACACACACACACACACACACACACACACACACACACACACACACACACAAACATTTATTAGAGATATAAGGACAAGGACCATGGCCATCCATGTTGTGAGATGCAGAGAGAAATAATCCCACAAAACTATAAAAATGTTTTATATATGCTGGATTTCTCTATGCATTTATGACAGAGCATGTCACACTATCTTCATGTTTAGCTAAATGCAAAGTCATCAAAGTTATGTGTCATCCATCTGTATTCAACCATCTGTCATTCGAAAGAGATATGCAGTTTGTAGATAACACCTCTTTTACGTAGACCTCCTCGGTATATTCATTTAATTTCCAGTCATTTATTATAGTAGTTTTAGTAGTCCACCCCTTTCCACTTAGCACAGTAAATGCCTTGCTGTCACAATAAATATGTCCCTCACTGATTTGCCCATCCTCTATCCCAAATGCTTTACATGTAATATATATATAGTTATATGGCTACAAAATTTTGAAAAATCAATTTTGAAAACCTATTTAACAGGGGACAAGCCCCCCCCCCCCGCACCCCGTTCATGTGCCCTACCACACCTTCTGCTAATTATATATACCAACTCCAGAACTGAGCAACAGTAGAGAAAGGAAAATATTTCATTTTCATTATTTTGAAATTTTGACATTTTCCTGCTTCAACATTTTGTTATTTCAAATGTCAGGGAGTCATATTTGTATATGTATATTGTGACAAAAGGAGATACTGCCAGCACAGTTAGCTGGAATTTTGTAAATAATTATAGGTCATTGGTGAATATCGAAATGATTTATACAAGATGTTTGTGTTACAAATGTGTTAGAACTGTATGTCGTGTATATTAGACTGCTTATACAGGCATGTGTGTTGAAAAGGTGTTTGTAGAGTACTGTGTTTGAAATGTAATGAGAGTGTCCCCTACTCAAAGAAAACAGAAATTTGCATGCACTATTGTAAGTCTTTAAATATATATATTTTAACAGTGGAAACTGGAATACAAGAGGCTAACTTCAGTCCATCAAACTTCAGAAAAATAACTGAAATTAAATTATGGCTAGGCCATAAAAGGTGGCATCTTTCAGTTTTCAATGCAGCAAGACTCACAATGTCTGTACTAGGAAACTTTCTGTGTTGTCTTTAGGGTGAACTAAATACTAGTCTTGAAAGCATGAAGGAATGCAATTGTTTTATGACTTCCAGCATCTGACAGAGATCTGAGGAGAAGCCCTTGGCTCTATAATTTTACAGCTAGATGCTAAATACTGCCAGCTTCATCAATGGTTGTTTTGCCTGAGAACTAGGAGTGAGATGACAAGAAGTGATGTTATTCTGCAAGCTATCCCAGCAGTAATATTTTAGATATTATTTTGAGAAATCTCTTAGTGAGATAGACCATTCAGCATTCTGTCTTGGACCTGATAACAACTAGAAGATCCATTAACGACATCTGCTTTACTGTATTAGTAAGTTCTTAGGTTATAGTAATACTCTTAGATTCAGGCAGGAATATAGCAAAGCTTAGTTTAGATATTTTTCTTTCTTTATTTGAGATCGGCCTGCAATTTTGTTTTAAACATTTTCTGTGGTTTTGAACTCTGATGTCACTGTGAATATATATTTAGTATTGTCTTGTTCATTTATTATTTATTATTAAATATATTTAAACCTTTCATTGTGGCTGATCTTTGCAGAGCTATTTAAGTTTTGAGAGTACTTGTATATTTATTTGGTGACACTGTCTGGGCCACTTCTAATAGCCTTGCTCTTGGTCAAACTACTATTTGTATTAGTATTAATATTACACAGCAAAAGTTGGCACCCTTTGTTAAAGGCCTCAAAATAGCTGATAAGGAGTGACTGGTGGCAGTAATAATTATCTTATAGTCTGGGCAGAAGGGGTCATAGCTAGTAAACCTGTACCAGCCTTTCTCATGTGTGTGTGTGTGTGTGTGTGTGTGTGTGTGTGTGTGTGTGTGTGTGTGTGTGTGTGTGTGTGTGTGTGTGTGTGTGTGTGTGTGTGTGTGTGTGTGTGTAAATCAAAGCTCAACAAGTGTATGTGTGAGCTAGAGGCAATAATAAGTCCCAGTCCAACACAGCTGCAGGTAAAATCGACAAAACTTTAATAAAAACAAGAATTAAAAGAGTAAGCGCTTTCACTGTATATTCCTACCACTTCTTCAGACTGAATACTAAAGAACACCAGAGTAATTTAAATAGCACTTGAATAAAAGAATCAGCACATCAATTAAGAATACAGTGGTTAAAGTGCCAGTACATAAAAACACAAACCTATATACCAGTGTCAATGTTTCAAGGGTCTGGCTTTTAAAAAAGGTTTAAGAGAGACTACCTCAATTAAACCAGGTGCTTTATCAGCATTTAAAGATAGAATCCACTTCTGTTCAGTGGATTCAGTCCAGTTCCTAATGTCTCCCCTCTTAAAGTCCCTGAAATGATCTCAAGCATTAAGAATCTAAAATGTTGATCCGTCCCATAATTAATGGCATGTTTAGATAGTGCATTAGTTTATTTTCTATTTTTGATGTCTCTTTGATGTTCTAAAGTCTATCTTTTAGCTGTCATAGGGTCTAGCTTTCAAAAAAGGTTTAAGAGAGACTACCTCATTTAAACCAGGTGCTTTATCAGCATTAAAGATAGAATCCACTTCTGTTCAGCAGATTCAGTCTGGTTCCTAATGCCCCCCCCCCCTTAAACTTTCTAAAATGATCTCAAGCACTAAGAATCTAAAATGATGATCCATCCCATAATTAATGGCATGCTTAGCTAGCGCATTCGTTTCTTTTCTATTTTTGATGTCTCTTTTATGTTATAAATTCTATATTTTAGCTGTCTATTGCTCATGCCAAAATAAAAAGCATGACATTTAATACAATAACTAAAGTAAACTATATTAGCTGTCCTGAAATCGGCATAAAAATTTGTCTCCAATTTAAAATTCATTTCAGGATGTACATATTTGCAGCCTGTATGAATGAACTTACATGCTGTGCAATTTCTACACTGAAAAGTCCCTTTCCTCTCTGAAATCTTCTCCTTATTGCAGAGAGAGGTATTATAGCATAAATGCCTTTTCAGTGACTTCAACATCTTTTCAGCTGCAGACCCCTTTTCCCATCAGAAGCAGATCACAGAGCCGAGGGAGAAAGGGGATCGTGCAGCATTTACCAAGCACTACAGAGAATGAGAACTTCATGGGGCCACGAAAACAGAGGTAAATAATTTGGTTATTAATATCTCCTCAGTGGAATTAAATGAAGCACAGCTAACTCTGTTGAATAAGGGCCTCTCTTTCATTCCAGCCAGAGAGGCCACTTAGATGTTTTAACTGAATTAAGACTCTTTGGTAGAACTTTGACATTGAAAGCAATGTTTAAAGATACTAGTAATAACCATTTGGACTGTTTTAAAAAAAACTATTACATTTATTCCACCACCAAATGCAAGAACAGAAACGTTTGTTGAGTTATGTGAAAAGCAGCTAAGGGATGAGTTTGAATGTAAGAATAAGTGCAGGTTTCATAACATGACTAAAGAAGAGCATATTGCCTTAACTGAACTGAGAGACATGAAATCTATACAGATTAGACTGACAGACAAAGGAGGTAGAATAGTGATCTTGGATAGAGACTTGTATGTAGAACAAATGGGTAAATTGTTATGTGATGAGACTACATATGCTTGCATTACCAAGCCCATAGTTAGTGGGATTATATAAAAAGTATCATTTTTTTATATTTGACTTATTAATGACTGGTATGATTGATGAGAAACTGTTTCAGTATTTTGAAGTTAAGCAACCCCTCGTACCAATTATCTATGGCTTACCCAAGGTACACAAAAACCCAACACTCCCACCTCATGCGTCCGATCGTGTCTGGAAAAGGTAGGGTGACTGAGCCACTTTCGAATTTTATTGAAAAAGACCTGCATCCCTTACTTGATGCTTGTGAGATGGTTTTGAAACACACTAGTAGCTCTTTGCAGAAGTTGTATGTTGCTACTTCCAACCTGTATACTGAATATCTCCTAGTGACGATGGACATAGAATCACTTTTTACAGTGATTCCAACTCAATGGAGCATAGAAAATATCAGGAAGTTTATGAGTACCAATTGCTGTTTTTCCACTGGTAAAACTGAATTATTGTGTGCACTATTAGAACTTGTATTAGAGAACAACGTGTTCCTATTTGAAGAACAATTTTTTGCACAGAAGGTTGTCGTAGCTATGGGCGCAGCCTGTGCCAACAGCTACGCCAACCTGGTACTAGTACAATGGGAGAGGGATGTACTACTAAAAAATGATGGCTTTTCTGATCATATTTTGTGGTATTCTAGATTTGTGGATGATGTCTTTCTGCTATGGAAAGGGACAGCAGATTGTCTTGTAGATTTTATAGATTACTTGCAACAATCAACTGTTTTTTTTTTAAGGTTTATATATAAATTTTCATGTGATGAAATTGATTTTCTTGATGTCAAGGTCAAGAAAGCAGAACTAACACATATGGTCACAGCTATTTATAGGAAACCTGCTAGGAAAAATAACCTGTTGCATAGAAGCAGTATGCATCCAAGACATGTCACTCGAAATGTCATTAAGGGGCAAGTATATAGAACTATGAGGCTTCATAATGATGAAGAATTACTGGTAGCAGAATTAGAGTCTCTAAAAATGGAGATTCTTAATAGAGGGTATAAAGAAGCAGATCTCAATGAATGTATTAAAGAAGCTTTTAAAGAGAGAGAGGGTAAATGTAGACACTATTATGCAGATAAAGCTATTACCGGTTAAAGCTAGACAAGAGGTGATTAGACTTCCTCTAACATACTCTTCAGATGTACAGGGTGTTTGTGACATTATTAAGAGGAATTGGGCTATACTTGGCACCATGGATGAACTAAAAGATGTTTTAGACACAGTTCCACATTTTTCTTTTAAGAACAACAAGTAGCTGAAAAGACTCATGCTATAATACCTCTCTCTGTAATAAGGAGACGGTATCAGATATGAAAGGAACTTTTCAGTGTAGAAATTGCACAGCATGTAAGTTCATTCATACGGGCTGCAAATATGTACCTCCTGATATGAATTTTAAATTGGAGATACATTTTTATGCTGATTGCAGGACCTCTAATATAGTTTACTTTAGTTATTGTATTAAATGTCATGCTTTTTATGTTGGCTTGAGCAATAGACAGCTAAAAGATAGAATTTAGAACATCAAAGAGACATCAAAAATAGAAAAGAAACTAATGCTCTAGCTAAGCATGCCATGAATTACGGATCATCATTATAGATTCTTAGTGCTTGAGATCATTTCAGAATGTTTAAAAGGGGGGAACATTAGGAACCGGACTGAATCCACTGAACAGAAGTGGATTCTATCTTTAAATGCTGATAAAGCACCTGGTTTACATGAGGTAGTCTCTCTTAAACCTTTTTTGAAAGCCAGACCTTTGAAACCTTGACACTGGTATATACGTTTGTGTTTTTATGTACTGGCACTTTAACCATTGTATGCTTAACTGATGTGCTGATTGTTTTATTGATGTGCTATTTAAATGATTTTGGTGTTCTTTAGTATTCAGTCTGAAGAAGTGGTAGGAATATACCGTGAAAGCACTTACTTTTTTACTTCTTGTTTTTATTAAAGTTTTGTGGATTTTATCTGCCACTGTGTTGGACTGGTACTTATTATTGCCTCTACTTGGTCCCTTTTGAAACTACCATTCCTTATTCTCTCTTTGACTACTGTGTTTTTCAAGTATGTGTCAGCTACATGGGTAGGGACATGAAGCACTGGTTGACAGAGAAAGTGCCGGAAGTCTTGGCTTGGTTACTCAGCTGAGATCTCAACACTGTGCCAGTGGGGAATATTATTAGGGATCTGGTGAAAGAGTGAGAAACCAGCCTCAGACTGACTCTAGTCTCCAAGTGCTCTTAAGGGAAATTGAACTTGATGCAGGGAGCTGCCTCATGAAATACTGTGTGTATACTTGTTATCCTCCCTGTGAACATTACCCCACTGTTGCCAGTGGTGAGGACTGAGGTTCCTTCATTAATCGTCCAGTTGTGGGTCATTGCATATATACGTAAGTACATATATATATATATATATATATATATATATATATATATATATACATATACATACAATTTATTCAGACCAGAGTTCATTAAGAAACTTACACAGAGTACTTGGTCGATCCAAAGATAACGGGAAAAAAATAAAAGCAGTGTTTTTGCAGAAGGCTGCATCACCACACCCCTGCATCTCTAGATATGTTAATTCTGAGACTGAATGTAAGTGAATAAACAGAAATTTTACTGGGGCACTGTTTGACAAGCTTTCTAAAATTATCAGCAACATGAGAAAAATCTGCAGTACAAGTTAAACATTCACATGGCAAATATTCAAGTCCACTGCAAATTCATACTTAGACATTTCTAAATACTAACTCCAAGATCATACAATAGTGAATAAGGAAAAATACCCTTACCTCACTGTGAAACAAAATGTTGTTGTTGTGTCTTTCAGCTTTTCCCGGTTAGGGGTCGCCACAGCGGAACTCCGGTCCGCTAATGATTGGCAGTGCAGTAGATTTTTATGTGCTGGCTTGCTGGGCCTAACGCACAACCTTCAACGAAGGAACGCCCATTCACGCATGTTGCCACACAGAAGACGCTCCAACTGAGAATCGAATGGGCAGCATCTAACTGTGAGTAAAATCCTGAAATAAATCAAAGCAACAACATAGTTAAAAAAATGTATTTCTATGAAATGCATGAAACCGAAATTTTATTTACGTGTATGTGTGTGTGTGTGTGTGTGTGTGTGTGTGTGTGTGTGTGTGTGTGTGTGTGTGTGTGTGTGTGTGTGTGTGTGTCTATGGGGGGCTTATTTGTGTATACAATTTCTAAAGGAAATATTAATGACTGACTTCTCCTGATAGAATTCATAAGCTTATTACATAAAATTGGAAGACATTCTACAATGTATCTTTTTACAATTATTTTGTTTTTTAGATTCATAGATATCCCAAGACCACTAAGCCTCATGAACATTCAAGCCTTTCCTGTATCCTCACTCAGGCAACACCTCTTTTCTCTGGGAAGGCTGTATCATGCGGTGCTGGAGTAAATTTGTGGATGTCCATCCAGACATCTAGTTTATGTTTAAAGTAAAGTAAAGTAATGCATGTAGGGGAAGTCTACTACAGAGGTTTGGGAAGTACATGGATATAAACCTGTCCTTCAAATGTGTTTTATTAATCTGTAGATTAAGATTTAGGTCCCTGCTTTGAGTATTGGTGGAGATATTGGAATTACAGAGAAACAGGCGATCCTGAAGAATAGAGTCTCTAATAATCTAGACAGACATTTCTCATTAACAGTAAAATAGACTGAAAAATGGATAGAGCTTCCAGCCTGTCCTGATAGCTTAAGGAATTTAGGCCTGTGATTCTCTTGGTTAGAAACCTTTGGGGTCTTTCTAATTGTTTGGTATGTTTAGTGAGGTACATGGTTAAGAGTGAGTAGTACTCGATAACTGGCCTGATCAAAGATGCTGAGTATAAGTGATCACCTCTATAAACCTTTATGATATGCCTTTGGCTAAATGAAATGAGTGCCTGACAATCATTGTTACACGATGGTCAAATGAGAGAGCGCTGTTACCTCAATGCTGTTCTTGTCTACATTTTCTAGTAGTATGTTGTTTATATAAGAGACACCTGCAATTCGCACTGTATGGGTTCTGTCCTTCAGCCAGTTAGCTATACATCTTACCAGTTATAGGCTGATTTTAAAGTATTTAGGTTTTGTAAAATCCCAGTACTAGAAAAGATGTTGAAGGCCTTGACCAGATCAAGATATGTTGGGAGCATTGCATGGCCACCAGCTACAGCCTCTATAACCCTTCAAAGAAGTTTACCAGTCTAAATAGACAGGATCTACCTTTCACAGTCCAAACTGTTGGGGGTCAAGTCAAATAAGATTATTGATATCACAGTTTATGAAGCCAGTTATAATACATTCCTTGTCTTTACAGATGAGGCTTGTATATCTGAAAGGCCTATAACTTCCCATGTCAGCTGTAAGGCCACTGTTATGGAAGGACATCACCAATGAAATGATCTACTCATTGGGATAAAACCAGTAGATAATAAGTTAAACAGCTGTAGGAGTGTGTCTGTAAGAGCACACTTAACGCTATTCATTAAGCAACTAGGTATGTTGTCAGGTCTCACTGAAGAAGTATTTTTGACCTTGGTTAGCACTTTCAGGAAATTTCCTTTAGAGGTATTCCTTTAGAGATATGGATGGCACAGTGGTGCAGCTGTTGCATTGTCAGCAAACAGCATGAGGTTCTCTGGTTTGATTCTTGGCTGGGGTGCTTTCTGTGTGGAATCTTCATGTGGGCTTCCTCCAAGTGCTCCGGTTTCCTCCCATGTTATAAAGATATATATCTGGAGTGTTTCTCCCTGGGCCTCCACTGAAAATTGGCTCATTCCAAGTCAGTCTTTCCTGGTTAACAAATGTTAAATAAATAAATATTTGGGTGAGCAATGGAGTCAGGTATTGCAGGTGTTTAATTAAGAGTCTCAGAGGTGAAGGTGGCTCAAAACTTGTTTATAAGGAGATTAGAAATGTGTACTGGTTCAGACTCAAAGCAATATAGGGTATTATTGTTTTATTTTTTTTATTTTTTATTTTTTTCTTGCATATCTAAGGAAAGATGTGTACCTTTGGCTTCAGATGCCAGACTAAGTTCATTGGCTACTTTAGTGGACCTGATAGTGTTCTTCCATTTTATATTTATAATGCATTTAATATTATCCTTGAGAAGAGGGTTTTTGGATTTTCTAAGCAATTTAAGATGGTTTCTTTTTTGTTATATAGTTAATTTATGACAATGGATCATAAGGATGGCTTATTTTTGAATTTCCCATAACACTTGGTTCTGGTAGGGACTGCTAGCTCTATGCATTTTTCTACATTGGTATAAAGAAGCTTGCTGCTATATTAATGTCAGGAGGTGCACCTGTAACTGAATTTTATTATTTTAGCACAGAGTAGGTTGATAATGGCATATTTGAAGTCCTAAAAATCAGTGGTGTTTGTTGTAGGTGCTTTTCTGAGTTTAAAGGAGGTCACAAGTTTATGGTCAGACTTCACTAGACTTATACACATTTACTTTTCTACTATGCTCCAGTCAACTGTCACCTCCACCAACAATTAATTCTAGATAATGATTTTCAATATATCTAGATCATATATTACTTTATAGACCAGAAAAAACATCAACTCTAAGTAACCAAACAGAAAAAGAATGTAATGAAATTTTCAGAAGCCTTCCTGAAGAGCTCCCATTTTCCAACATTATGGCTTTTTAGGAAGTTTTCCCTTCCATTTCATTCAAATGCATTATTCAAGTCTCAAATCCATGGGACCTGTGGTGTTGTCACAGCAAAAGACCTTAGCAATTAAACTGTACATTTTATTATATTTTGTATAGCACTGTAGCATGTAGTGAAAACATAATTATGAAAAAGAGAACTAGGCAGCCAGAGTAAAGGATATAATTTCCCAGGATTGCCAACCATAATAGAAGCACTCTATAGTAGTTAACATGTTGAAGACTTAGCTACCTCCAGCACCATATTGTTCTTTACCGGCAAGAGGACTTAGACACATTCATTCCACTCAAACTAAGAATTGATCAATGAAAGCAATGCTGGCATCTGTACTGGGAAGATGAGTTTGCTTTAAGCTCTTTCCCCCATGCCTGCCCAGTTAGCAGATCTCAGGGAGGCATAGAACAGTGTGGTGTGTGATGATTACTCGCATTTGCAAGTGGCATAAAACCTGTGGATGACTGTGGCCAAATCCTAATACATATGTAATAGATTTCACCAGTGAACATACTATGGAGTGCATGTCTCTGCACATAGACCTTTCCTCCCCATCACAGAATAGGTGAGTAAGCAAAGCACTATTATTTCTACCTCACCCAATTTGTTCATCCAGCTTCAGGGCTACCGACTAAACGCTGGTTACCTGAGTCACAGTCAGGGCTCTATGCTCTCTATATCACAGAACCTCGGTAGTGACTGGCCTGTTCTGCTTGTAACATTCACCCTCTTTTCACTTAATTTGACATACACTGTAGTTTCTTGACTGTTTTCTCATTATATATTCAAAACTGGAGAAGATTACTACAGGTCTAAGCTTATTTATAATTTTATGGAGACGATTACTGCATTTTAAGGTCTAAGCTTATTTATAATTTTATGCGCATCAGATCACAATATGCTAACTGAATGCTTATTTACCAGAGATCACATGTGCAAAGTTCTGCTGGGAATGGTTTCAAATGTAAATATCAATCTGTATATTAAGATTTAATACAGATTGATTGTATAACTGCTGAGCTAGCTTTCTTTGCATTAATTGAAATCCTTTATTTACTGTTTTGAAGAAAGTGATTGTCTTCTTTTCTGAGTACAATCACATTAATTTTAAAGATAAGTCACTTGCCATACAGTTTTGCTAAAGGTAATAATGTATATCTTGTGTTCATATTATCCTGACAGAAAGTAGTCATCACATATAAGAAAGCTTGCAAGATTTAAAAAAATGGTGATGATAGTAAACAATTAAGAGGTATTTTACTCGAGCATTTAGACAGAGTCATTTTCATTTATTGCTTTGTAGTCAAAAACTCTCTAGAAAGATTCAGAATACATGTAAGAAGTTCCTTACACTAATACTTCAGACCTCAAAAATAATAAGTGACAAAGCTTATGTTTGCTTCAAAAAAAGTTGTCAACATTACTGAACAGAGACAAAATAAGTAAACTGCATGGAAAGGCAAGGTGATAGAAATGGATTAATACTTTATAATATATAAAAGACAAAAAATGTCACTACAGAATTTTCTGTTCTTTATCTTTTTGTTGCAGACTTAATTAAATTTGACCTGTATCTTGTGGATCACTTGGTTATCCAAATTCAGAAGTCATTTAGCGGACCGGAGTTCCTCTGTGGCAACCCCTAACTGGGAAAAGCCAAAAGAAAAACAACAACAACAACATAGTGCTAAATATTACTGCAGATGGCAGCTGAAAAAACACTTTTTTCTCCATGAGGGTGATATCAAGGTGTATGACATACATCAAACATTGTCAGAACCTCATATTTATTCTGTACAAGAAACGTTAATGTTTAGTGGCTAACAAAATGCCACATCAGGTGTTTAACTGTAGAAAGACCATATAACGAACTATTACTATACATCATTCAATTCTTTGTCAAAATTTAATTGTACAGATATTGATATAGAAATCAAAGCAGACAGGCCACCCATGAAAGGTCAGGCATAGGTAATTTTTTTATTTGGTTTCAAAACAATAGATGAACAAATAAATTATAAAACAAACAAATAATGATTTACATAGTACAGCTGATCAATACATCAACGTTATACATATCAACAACAATTAATATTTTCAAGAAAGTCTTTAAGCCAAGATTTACATGAGTGTGTAATATTAGAAGTTCTCATCATTACAGTATGCAATTCACTACTGCAAATAATTTTGCCACACTAACAAATTCAACATTAGAGTGGCTAACTTTACTTTCCCGATTTTTATTAATAACTTTTCTGGCTATAGTAAGAATATACCAAAAGGTGGCACTTGGGTTTTTGGAATTATCTCAGAAACTGGAATATTAAATAAAACTAAAGATTTAGAAATATTACTTATATCTGGCCATAGAGCTTGAATAAATATATTAATTTGTTTCCAAAAAGGAGAGATAACTTCACATTTATAGAACATATGCATACAGTTAGCTCTCAGAATCACATCTCCAGCATTTAATTATATTTAATTTATACATAATTGTAATTTTGTTAGGAGTGACAAAAGCCCTGTGTAAGAATTTCCAAGTGAAAATTGTCCAGTATAATGAAGACGTGTTTTTTGTCTGCAGATTTTAATATTATTTTCTTGTATTCTTCAGAGAAGTCTTCATTATTAATTTTTAAGGAGTAGTTCCAATAGGAATTGTCTAAATATGTGAAATCTAAATTAAGAATTTTATAAATTTATGACAAATATGATCTATTTTTCATTGCATTATTATTGATATTTATGAAGAATTCCAATAATTTGGGGGAACAATTTCTTATCTAGGATAAATATCTTATTTATCTCTGTGTTCACAAAGTCTCTAAATATTTGTAAAGATAACCAATTCTCAGAATATTGGTTGTATTTGAACCTTAAATTTTCAGCAGTCTATATATCAGTACCATTTAGGAAATGATGCCAATAAATTAAGTTATTTTATTGTTTCAATGCTAGCATTTTTTGTTGAAGTTATGAGTTTCTAAGCAGTCATATATATGTATACCTATATTTAGATCTATCTATCTATCTATATTCAGATGGTTGAACTTTTAAAAGATCGACTTTCGTATGGCTGAGACCATATGATTGAACTTTTAAAAGTTTGAACGGTCTGAATGGGGATCTCCATAGAGTGCGGAACAGGAAGATTTCCCTTTACCTCAATGTAGTGTGATCTTGGAATTGGTATATTTAAATAGCAGGGGCTGTGCGAGTGCAGGGGGCCTTGCGCCCCTGCTAGCACTGTTTAGTTTGGGGGTTTTTTGTTGATTTATTTTATTTTCACATTTTCAAACATTCAAATGTTCGATCATATGGTCTTGGCCATATGAAAGTCAAACATTTGGATGTACGATTATGTGAAGTAGACCTACATATATATAGATATATATATATATATATATATATATATATATATATATATATATATATATATATATATATATATATATATATATATATATATATATATATATATATATATATATATATATATATATATATATATATATATATATATATATATATATATATATATATATATAGATATATATATGCAACCGGAAACACAGAAAATATTAAGTCTTTAATGCAATGGTTAAAATATGTGAACTTTTGGAAAGAGGAAATGATGTCATTAAAATAGAGAATTTGAGAAGTGGTTGTGATTCTATTTATGCTAAATTTTTTTTGATAACCAGATAAAGCTGTTAGGGGCTATTTGTTTATGACTGGTTGTGATATATTTATTTTTTACAAATAATATTTCTTTATGTAATTGTTTCCATTTTAAATCCATAATGCTATTACTTGTATAATTGTTGAAGCGGCATGCAGTTGAATATCAGGGAATCCTATACTACCATTATTCAAAATTCTCTGTGCCAATCAAAAGAAACTCTTGTTTTGTTAGGATGCTAAAAATTTAAGCAGAATATTATTTATCTTCTTCATCATTTTTTTGGCGGAGATAGTACTAAAGATTGTAAGACAATCAATATTTTGGGGAGATACCATCTTAATAAGCATTGATTAGTCTTCCATAATAAAGAGGAATTTGTTTCAGGTTGTGACTAAACTTAAAAATGAAATGAAAATCCAGGCCACTAACGAAGGTGAAAAATCTTTTTAAATCCAGAGATGAGCGCTTTCGTCTGACAACAAGACTTCTTCAGATGAAAGCACTAGTGCTACATACAACCATATATACTTAAACCAGTTAACATCAATTAAGCTTTAAAAGAACATCATCCTAAAATGCATTCTCACAATAAACTGATATAAAATAATGAATGCAAAATACCTATCTTATACATGTTATGATGACATTAAAATAGAAATGAAAATAAAATAAGAATAAAATATCTAAATTCAAACACTTTCTGCTTTTGTCAGTAATACAGATATTATACTAATATACTCATTAAGGCCAGGTGGAAAATTGAATTTTAACCTAAGCTGCCATCTAAGTTCCTTGTTTAGCAAAGCGTTCCTCAGGTCCCCCCTCCCCTGTGTTGGCATTCCTTAATTAAATTAATAATACCAAACTTAAAACCACCAAAAGAAGGACATAATAAGCTATGCTTGAATAGAGCACCAGTCTCTTTATGTGTCCTAATATCATACAGATGTTCGTAAATACGCTCTTTGAATGTTCTTTCTGTTTTTCCTATGTAGAAGGCACTACAATTCATACAAAGAGCCATATAAACCAACATCTTTGTTTTACAGTTTCCTTTGCAGAATCTAACTATACTATTCAAACCATTGTTCAACTTTGTTCTTTGTTCACAAAAAATGAAAGAACAGAAACTACAACTGCCACAAGGGGCAGTAGCTCTATACTGTATGACCTCTCTGTCTGTCTGTTCAAACATTCTTTTAAAATTCCTTCCAATTTTATAAGTGAACAAGGGTTGTTTCCCCACTATATACTGTAAATCTTTATCAATTTTAAATAAATTCCAGTTTGCTCTGACTGTTTGTGTAAATAAGTCTAAAAATATGTTGTATTGTGTAACGCAAACTCCATGAAAATTTTTTCTATCTTCATCCTTTTCATTTGCACTACCCAAGAAATGTCCAAGCAATGCCTTATATTTAATACCCCAACCTATATAAACCTCATGCAAAATTTCTTTGATCATGTCAATGGGGTACCCTCTTTCCACAAATTTGTTACCTAAAAATATGAATTCCCCCATTAGGTCATCATACTCGGAGGTCATCCTTGCAATTCCCACTGCTTGACCTTTAATGAGACTTCTCTTTTGTGTTATAGGATGGTAACTACTATAGTGTAGATAGCTATTACACCAAGTATTCTTCCTATAAATGTTAGATTTAAATCCATTAGTAGTTTTAGTAATTTTATCGTCCAAATCATTTATGCTAACATCACTATGTGTGTGTGTGAAAGAAAGAAAGGATGTACATGAATTCAAGTATTCCATAAACTTCATTAAAGGATCTTGTGTTCCATTCCACAACACAAAGATGTCATCCAAAAATTTCAAATATAAGCCAACACTAGTGAAAAAAAGGACAGGTGAACATAAACCTATTTTCCCATTCCAATAACATTAAGTTTGCATACACCGGGGCACAAGCTGCTCCCATCGCTATGCCACTAACCTGTTGGTAATACTCCCCTTGAAAATGAATATAATTAGAATCCAGTATCACTTCCATGAGCTCCAAAATAAGAGAAATTTTGTCCTTTGGTAAAGTAGAAAATTTGTTTAAACTATCACCAAAGTATTCATGACCCTCATTTCTAGGGATACTGGTGAAGAGGTCTTTCACATCAATAGTAAGGAATGTGCAGTCTGCACTCCATAAATCATTAGTAAGTTTACTTAGAAACTCCCAAGAGTCTTTAATAAGATGTGAAGTTTGGTAAACAATATCCTTAGTATGATGGTCTATAAACACAGCCAAAGGAGGAGTTTTGGAATCCTTAGCTGACACTATCGGTCTGAAGGGGGGTTCATTAACAGATTTATGTACTTTGGGCACTCCAAACATGTTGGGAATAGAAGAATATATTTGTTTCAAAAAATTATATGTTTTACTATCAATTCTGTTATCTAGTAATCTAGTAAATATTCCTCCAATAGGGAATCAATTCTTCCATATGCTATGTTAATTTGATTTTTTGATGCATGATCCAGGTTTATCTTGAAAAAAGTGTGAATGTTGCTCTAATTATTTGAAAACATTTCAATGAAATTTTTTATATATGTAAGAAACTATATTTTTTATACTTTGTTTAAAACATAGCATGTCTTTCCTGGGTGCTGTTGCATGCCAAGTATACCATCAGTAGCAAACTACTGGACCATTTTAAGAACCCAGAATGTAACTTAACATGCCTCTTTAGTGTCATTTTTTGCATCTTGCATTATATTTAATAGTACATTACACAACTGTGCCAAGATATCAGAAAGTGTGCCACCTAACGTTCCATCATAATAATGAATAACATTTACTAAAATGAATACTTTAACCATTTAAACTCTAAATGAAAATAAGTGGCTTTAATTTCATATATAGCTAAAAGAATCAAACTCCAACATTTTAAAAAGAGAACTAGTAATCATTTGAAGTAGGTAAAGAAAGAAAGAAATAGTTTACTTTGTAAAAAAGTAATATTCAGCACCTTTTCATAAGTATTGAAGAACTTTTTTAAATGAATAAGAATTCAGAACCATGAAATACATTTATTTTCATTTGTCCTTCATTTTTTTTACTTTTTTTGCTTTTATTAAGCAACTATCTCTTGTTGCATTTCCATTCGAAGAATTTGATAGATTCCACTCAATTTCTTCTGTTTTTTTAGGATTTATTTTTTTGCATAAAGTACATTGCATCTTCCAGTGTGTTAAAATCTTCTTTCCTTCTGGAAGGCGAATCGTTATTTTCTAGAAATAAGATTTGTGCATTAATATTGTTTTTCTTTAAGCTTTTATCAAGTGGCACACATTCTGTTCTCTTTGATATCACTAATGTTGAATAGTCATTGCCAAATCTTATAGTATTTTCTTTAATTTTAACTGGATAATTAGTCTATGCAGCTTCTCCCACAAGTGGGACGGTGGCCTAATGGCTGAGGTGTTTGCCTTACAAACACAAGGTGCAGGGAGCCTCACAAGGGATAATTGTCTAGGCTTAAAATGGCTCACAAGGGCATTTATCCTAGTAGTAATCTATGAATCTTTATCTTGACTTGAGAAAGATCTTACTATCACTGACCTTGGTGAAGGTGTTTTTTTTTTTTTTTTTTTTTTTTTTTTTTTTTAAGACAAGTTGGAAAGTGGTCTATTAGCCCTTTTGATACCATAGGAAAAAGCTTCAGGCAGGTTCAAAGATTACAGCAGCCAGTTAGTAAGGAATTGAATCATACTGTCTCCTTCTTCTTTATCAGGAATCCCAGAAATCCTGATGTTATTCCTTCTAGGTCTGTTCTCTAAGTCTTCTATTCTTTCCCCGGAATAAACTGATTTATTTCCGAAGAAATTCAGTGTTATTCGCATTGTTAAGTAATCTTCCATCAAAATCAGACATTGCCTTTTCGATACTTGAGATTTGTGATGATTGTTGTTTAAGAGATTCAGTCAGCAATTCAACTTATTTTTTACATTCCATTTTAAAATTATCCATTTTGCTTTCTGTTTTATCTATCTTTACAGATAGTTCACTGATGTTACTTAGTATAGCCTGTATGTCTTTTTTCATAGTACTGTCCTGTACGCTAGGCAGAGTGGCTCATTCTGAGACAATTAGTTCTTTCTACATTTCTTGAAAGGAGAAAGTAATTAAAAGAGTTTCATACTTGTTATTTTTACAGTAAATCTTTCAGCAGATATTCAGCTATAAATCCATCAAGTTTTGAAATGTTCTATTTGAGTTTTTTTTTTTTTTTTGTAAAAATCCTGTCAGAGATGTTAAAATGAAGCAGAGCTAAAACATCGCTGTTAACTGCTCACTGTCTTGGCCATGTCCCCCACAGAGGTAATTTTTGACATAAATATTACAATAAATGGAAAACCATTAGACAGAAAAGAAGAGACAAATGTATTGAGTACTGCAGTTTTAAGACTATTAACGCCATTCAGAAAGGAGGGGATTCAGAGAAAAGACTGACAAAGTAGAATATCAAAAGGAGAAAAAGCAATGGTCATATCATTCATTAACAATATAAAATAACATTCTTGTATGCTGAAAGTTTAGCGGTGAATATATACATATAGAACTATTGGCATGTTAAATAAAAGATATGTACAAGCTAAAAACAATCAAATGACTTAGCAAAAATTCGTAGTTCAACATAAAATCAGAGGAAACAATGAAAAATGAGGGATATTTTCAAAATAAAATATTAACAGTTTGACAGTAGAGACAAAGTCATATAGTGAATGTGAAAACCCAGGAATATTTGCAGCTTCTCTCCCTCTATACATCTATCTTTGTGAAAGCCAGAAAGTACCTGCTCAGCAGGGTTGAGTTCTTTGAAAGCATTACTAAGGCCATGGATAATGATCTTGGCAAGGACTCTGAATCTATCCCCCATGCTGGGAATATTGACAAACTCTCCCAACTCGATATTAACCCATACATAGTTGCTGGATTTGTAATTGGTTCTCTTGCAGAACCCATTCCATTATGGATGGGGTAATTGCTCTAGACAGAAGAATATCACTAATAGCATCCCGCAAGGCTATAGCCTGAAGCCTCTCTTCTTTGGTATTTATATTTCTGTGACATAAAAGCCAATATCAAGGGACTTTGGCTAACCAAGTTTGCTGATGATTGTGGACTGGAGGTGGTTAGTAACTCCAAGTCTGATCATCAAATTCTCCAGCAAGAGCTGGACCAAACAAACATATACTTGGTGTTTTAATCAACTGCTTATCCTTAACACCAAGAAATGTAGCATAGTGTTGTTGTTGTGTCTTTCGGCTTTTCCCAGTTAGGGGTCACCACAGCGGAACTCCGGTCCGCTAAATGATTGGCAGTAGATTTTTACGTGCTGGCTTGCTGGGCCTAACGCACAACCTTGAACGAAGGAACACCCATTCATGCATGTCGCCACACAGAAGACGCTCTAACTGAGAATCGAACGGGCAACGTCTAACTGTGAGGCGACAATGCTACCGCAGCACCACCACCGCTGCAAGAAATGTAGCATAGTATCATTTGATAAATCCATCACACTACTGCTGTCCATATAGGTAACATCCTACTTAAATCTGACACAGTAATCAGGCACTTAAGTACATGTGTTGATAACAGACCCTCCTTTGACCAACATGTCTCTGCGGTGGTTAGAAAATCCTACTACATTGCATAGCTTATCCTTTGTGACATTTCCTCAAGGTTCAAAAAAGTTATACTCCAACATTATTCACCCCTTGCTAGGCCCATGAAGGAATATCTTTATTTTATTTATTTTTGTTTGCATTTGTTTTCTGGGATAGAACACTGGTCTTCTTCTACCTTTTCTGGACTCAGCCTAGTAGCAGTGTCGGGTTAGGTGACATGCTTAGATTCACACAGTTAGGCAATGGAGGCTGAGGGAATCAAACCTTGCACCAATGGACCACAGGAAACAGCTATTTAAAAGCTCTGTAATCCTCTAAAACCAACTGTCAGACTTGTAATGCATGATATAATGCACTTTTTGGAATATACCTCACCATGCACCTAAACCAGCTTGAGAGTCCTCAGTGTTTCCTCATGAAAAAGATCTCAGGTCTCACTACCCTTAGTTACTCTACTAGACTAAAATATCTGTCACTCTGCTTGGTCTCATAAAGAATACTGAGAGGGTGATCTATGCTTATCTTTCTGTGCTATGACTTTCTTCACCTACACACAGTAAGTGGTAATGCAAACACCTGTTCAAGAGATCTAAACATATACTATCATACCAACAGGACCAGATGGCTTGACAGATACCTAACCCAATGTATACCCCATTTTTGGAATAGGCTGCCCTTAACTATCAAGCAGAGAGACTTCCCTTACAACCTTTTAAAATGATTCTAGATGACTAGATGGGTTTTCACAAATTTTAACCATGAATATGTGGAGAAAATCTACTTAATGCGGAGCACCTACCAGTACTGGGTGATGCACCTGAGTTTCCTGATGACTTATTTTGCCTGTAAGCTTAATAAGAACCTATGAACCATAAGTAGTGGCATAGATATGAGTAAACCAGAAAGGGAAGTCCTTTCTCATCTGATAAATAAACATGAGCATGACTGTATACTAGGGTGCATGATTCATAGAGGGGATATCAAATCTTACAGATTTGTTAAATCCAAGGCCCAGATTACAGGATGTAACCATGAAGGTGTATATCTACAATTCAAAACAATCCATATAAGTAAAAGAATATTTTAAGGCTTATGTCAATACAAATAAGAGCACTTTCTTGATAAAAAAAGTACTGTTTACTCAACTACCCTACAATGATGCCAGTAGGTCTTATTCGATTCTTAAATGAAAGTAACAAAATAGTTGGCAGCTTACTCCAAGACTACGTGTCTGGTCACCCATCTCAGATACAGAAAATTGGGATTGGTGTCTGATGAGAATGCAGAATGTGAAGTGCAAAGAGCTATGAGACCATAAGGCATATAAGAGGAAACAGAGAAGGATGCCCTACTACAGAAAGTGAAGCAGTTTTAGGTCAATAATATCTAGCGCACTACTGATATAGTCCCCCAGATTTCAGGGATATTAAAAGTACAATCACAATCTTCATTTCTAACATCAGCTATTTTCACACATTCAAAAATACTACTGTAGGTGCAGCGGTAGCGTTGTTGCCTCACAGCAAGAGGTTCTCCCATTCGATTTTCGGCTGGAGTGCCTTCTGTGTAGAGTCTGCATGTCCTCTCCGCGGTCGAGTGGCGTTCAAAAGACATGCGTAGAATGGGCATGCCTTTGTTGAAGGTTGAGCATTGAGCTGGCACCTCGGCACCCATAAAAAATCTGCTGCCAATCATTAGCGGACCGGAGTTCCACTGTGGCGAGCCCTAACCGGGAAAAAGCCGAAAGAAGAACAACCAGGAATGATGCCAGAATTACCACAACTATTTGGGTAAATATTAGCATACTTTGTTACAGGCCAAATAACAGTACTGTCTATTTTTCTAGTTTAACTGATGAATAACCTAGATATCCTTTTAGAAATACTATTGAATATTATCTCAGATAAAAATATACCAGGAACAGACAAAACCTTCCTTGCATTTGGTATTTAAAAATACATCACATCAAACAGTATACTGCCTTTTAATAGAAATAGTTTTAAGCAGTTTTAAAGTAATTTAGACATTCATCCCTGAAGAAAAACTCAGCTATGATGACCAAAGGAAAATGATATCTCACAGCAGTTTGTATTCATCATAGAAAAGGCAATCAGAGTTACCAACATTAAAGACATTTCCTTTAAACTAGTTTGCATAATGCTGAGGGAAAATGGAAGTGTGATCCTAAGTCTCTCCAATAGGCCTTAAGTTTAATTATGTTTCTAATAAATAACCTTCGGTATACCATACACGGCAAAAAATAGTGAGGCAGGGATACTAACAGTGTAAAAAAATGAATACCTATCTGTTTAGCAAAAGACAGTTCAGAACGTGTACTCTTATAGTGAGACAGCCTATATTATTATTAAAACAAATGGCAAGAATAAGCATTTACATTATTAGCTGCCCTCATCATTGTTATAAGATTATAAATGTCAAGTGTTCCATATTGGTAATTATAAATGCAGATACATTTTTTTTTGCTAGTACTTTACAAGACAGCAAAAATCTGGGCTTGGCTCATGACACTTGATAACACTTTGTTTTTGTAGCAGATTGGACTTCTGATCCCTCCTGAAACTGGCAAGGAAACAGCAATTGGATCCTCTAAGGGAGGGACACAGTGATGGGCATATCTCAAAGCATATGTGTGACATTTATTATCCATTCCATGCAAAACTAAATAATACTGAGGCAAGAACATATTTTGCTGTTTTCATTTTTAAATAATAACACTGATATTCTGTTGACTAATGATTTTATTACCATGCCACCTTATCAATGTAAAAGTCTCAAAACATCCTGCTGTTTAATTTAATTTCCTTGCAGTCTGTAAAATGCTTAACTTCAAAAATATGTTTCCTGTTACACTAGATGAGTAAGTACATATAATATGAAAGTGATCCAAAAATGGAAGTATATCTTTGGTTAAGAAATTAAATGAAATCAAAAGATACAATTCAATATACAAATCCATAAACATGACTATTTTATTAGTTAAGCAAATAATGTAATGAAGTATATGAATTAGTTGCTGAATCAACACTCTCATCAATAAAAGAGCTCCAAGTAAGAAAACGCTTTTACAACCTAAAGAAATTGAATCTGTTAGTACTACAAGAATCACCAGGCAGAATGATTGTTACAAAAGTAGTGCATGTTCTTACTGTAAATATATAGCAAAAGGCCCAATAGTTGTTTTAAGTCATATACAAAAACTATTGAAGTGAATTGTTATTTTAATTGCAACAGCTATGGGTTATTTACTTAGCAGGATATCTAACCAGCCAGTGTGTGATACTATTTTATGTTGAATTAACATATATATGAAAAATCCAGCTGCTATAAGAATGAAAAATGTTCAAATGCTTTATCTAGGCATGTAGTTGACTTGTTTAAGAAATTTCTTTTTGCATTTTTAGATGCAATTAAAATAGATCTTGAGTCTGTGGCACAAAGAAATGGAGCCCTTACTGTGACCCAGGTGACAGGTGAACAATACTGGAGTGGCCAGGCAGGGAGAGAGGAAATTGAAGAGGCAAGACCTGCTTACCCTACCCAGGAGAGTGAGAAGGGTAATGGGACCTTGAAGAGCACACAAAAGGAACTATGATTTTTCTAGCGGAGACTGGGAAAAAAACTTCCTCCATTTGAGGGGAAAGGCTGGGGTTAATTGCAACATCACTCTTGCAGAAATGTGGAACAACCTATGAGGACAGCCCATTGCATGCTCCCTTCAGTTCCACAAGTCAGACATGTATGGGGGGATGTGGGTTAAAGAAAAAAACTGAAACCACCCCCAATGACTGTCTAAATAGTGACCTCCTCTGGTTCACTGTTTCCCTGGTGATAAGGAATGAATGCGCTGATTTGTTGGGAGGGTGCTGATGGCTGACAGGCAACAGATACAAAGAGTGTCCAAAATAATAACAATTATAGATCTAAGATGAGGTGAAAATGATATAATATTGTACTATAAAAAGTGTAAATGGAAGTTATTTTTAAATGCAGGAAAATATCCAGGCCTTAGTGATATTTTAAATATAAATTTGCCTTAAATTAAGATGTTTGCAGTAGCATTTAAATAACAAGAAAGGAATTTTTTTGGGGGTGCTTTTATGTCATGTTATAACTTTATTCAGTACTTAAATGGGAATTAAAGGAATGCTATGCACTTTAGCTCTAATAAATGTTTGTAACATGGGTGAGTGTGGCATGATGGTTAAAGTCAACATCTCATAGACATAAGGTGCATTTTTTTCTGACTTCAGGTTGTTGGCTAGGCTTAAAATGGCCTTTCAGGGCATTTAGCCTATTATTCTCCAATAATATGTGTAGTTTGTTAATAAAGTACAAAATCTTGGCATGATTCCTGACTCACGACTAACACTACATGGCCAGTTTTAGTGAAGTTTTCTTATTTCCATCTGTAAAACATTTCCTGGAATAAGCACATATACCCCCATGCCAATCTCTTGATTGTTGTTTATGCCTTTTTTTTCCAGACTGGATCACTATGATGCCCTTTACCTGGGGCTAACTAAAACTGAGCATGATTATTTACAGATAGTATAGAACTCTGCAATAATACTTCTTACTGGCAAATTTCATTACCAACATATTATGCCTGTTCTGCACAGCCTTCATTGACTTCCTACTTATTTTAGGATTATCTACAAGCTTCTAGTGTTAACTTATCTACCATTCATGACTTGGGTCCCTACCACCTGAATGAGCTTACTGCACCCTATTGCTTGACAAGGATTATGGGCTCTGCTTTTGAGGGAGTGCTGTCACTTCCAAGGGTTAATCTTCAGAGGTCAGGATTCTGCACCTTTTTCTATCAAGCCTGTCAGTCATGGAACTTGCTATCATGTTAGCTCAGAAAGCATCTGTCATTAGTTAGTGTTAGGCAGGCACTAAATATTTATTTGAAATAGTTTTCAATGGCATGAGTTGATTATGTGTTATTTATTATGTTCTTATTTAGCTATGTTTAGTCCATGTTATGTTAGTTCATCTGCTGCCAGTGTTTCACTAAGAAAATAAGTGAACCTGAATTTCAAGATGAAAGTGCTTAACTAATAAAACAGATGAAATAGCTGAGTTCCACATTCCTGTCTTGACTTCCGTTTTTTTCTTTTCTTTTCCCAACTTGAAAAATATACAGCTGTGACTTATTTGAATTAAGTTGTAAAAGTGTGTTTTGGTACTAATTGGACTGCCAACTTTTTACAAGAATAAGGCTCAGTGTTGCTATGACAGGATAACTCAACAACTGTCCACCACAGTTTATTTATCAAGTTTAAAGTCATGCTGAATTATTTAGGTGTTGGAAGACTAAATCAGCAAAACAGATTATATTCTCCCACAGATCACTTGTTTCATTAGACATATTTCAGAATAAGTAACTGTAGGTAACCTCCTTTAAGATCAGCACAATTCAGTAGTGGTTTTCTCATGTGTTTTTTAGGCTCAGTATAGTAGAAATTACTTTCTTACACATTGTATTGTGAAAAAAGTGATTGTTCAAGTTCACTATATGCTGTACAAGACAGTTTTGTCCAATATTTTGTGACCATGACGATGACTTACTTGTAAGTTCAGAGAGTATGTGGATGACTTATCTCATGGGGATTGCAAATGATAGATAGATAGATAGATAGATAGATAGATAGATAGATAGATAGATAGATAGATAGATAGATAGATAGATAGACAGATAAATAGATAGATAGATAGATAGATAGATAGATAGATAGATAGATAGATAGATAGATAGATAGATAGATAGTTAAATGCATATATACACACAGATATAAAGACAGAGTAACATATACTTTACATACATGTTTCAGGTAGCAAACTGCTTTGCTTTATTTTTATGAAGTTTTTTTATATATATTGAATGCATTGGTTTGATTGGTAAGTAAAACTCATGATGCAGGAAGGTTATCTAATTATGGGTGTATACTAAATGTACCAGTTCTGATAAAATACAGCAGATATACTAGTAGGAAAATTACTAAACTTATAAATTATTTTGTGAGTAACCATTCTGTTTACTTATTTGTTCACCCCACACAATATGAAGTGGAGCAAGACCCCCTTTGTGTAGTTTTAGTGTCTTATTGTAATGTATCATTTCTGGTGTTATTTGTAGATTACTGTTAGAATAAGGGAAATGGGAGTGGTAACTGATATGCATAGAATTAAAGGATATTAGCAGCTAATTAAACAGTTTTACTTTTTTTTAAGACGCTCTATCTGAACATGAGTCATATGCTATGACACTCACTGAAAATAAAGCAGAAAACTAACAAATGACAGCATGCCAGACAGTCGCAAAACATACACTTACACATACACTCACATGCATATATATGCACACACATATGCACCTACACACACAAGCACACACAGATAAAGATGCATCTATGGGCAATCTGAAGCAATTCAGCTATCACTGTGTCTTTGCAGAATACCAGGAGAAGGATGGTCCTGAAGCAAAATCCACACAGGAAAAAGAAAGGCATACAGAATCTATACAGAATGGACTTGTGCTGTGAGACAAAATGAAGAACCTAGGGCTACAGGGCAGTAATGATAACCACTTCCACTTGTCACAATTTGAATGCTATTATACTAATTAAAAAAATGTCTGCTATTGTCTTGACATAGAGTACTTTGCTAACAAGAATTATGGATTGTCTGTCTTTCATATCATCATGATAGCAAATAATTGTAAAACATACAACATGGAAAGATACACACTGGTCAATAAGTCACCTATTTAAAATTAGGACAGTCTTATTGAGTTTTAAAGCAATTTAACTTTTTCAGTTTGTTTTTTATAAAAATAGATATATAAAACTGGGAGCTTTGTTTATGTTTACTCCTAGCCTGTAATGAGCTGTGTGTACAAAATTGTTTGACATATTTCATTCACACTTTGGGTTAAATATGATGAAGTACATTTTGAAAAAAAAATAGCCTCAGCATATTTTCTTAGCTATAACAGCTAAAAAGCAGCTACATCTTGAATTGTAATGATTGTTTAATTTTTAATAATAAAATCCTACCTTTAAGCAAAATCATAATGTATTTTCAATATAATAATACAACAATATATTTTCTTGGTGTTAGTAACTTTTAAATTTTGCTGCAGTCTTGTTTTAAACTAAAGATTTTGGAAATATTTCAGCTGGTCAACTGTTATTCTGAGCTTCACTTGTTTCTACTTTTAAATGACTATATTATTATATCATTATGATAATTTGATATTCTTTTTTTTTTTAATTTTTAAAGACAAAACATACTGCATCTCAATCATACAATATGACATTCAAGTAGTTAAGAGAAAGGAATGAAAGATGATGAAAACATTTCAAATATTTACATGTAAACCTAGATTTAATAAAATGACTTTGCTGTTATCAGTTAAAATTATAAGAAATATGATGATTTGAAAAATCCTTTTTTATTTTTAGTTCATTTGTTACTTTAACCCAATAACCACATAATGATGGTATTTATTGAGTGTATCAACCAGAAAACATGACATATGAGTAATTATTTTGTGAAAGAAATCACAGAACAAATGGCTATCCATTGTCTAGGTATGCTTAATACTTATTCCTATCAATGAAATGGTACATATCTGAAATTCTCTGAAAAGTTACTCATCTAGGGCTTGGGAAAAAGTATAGACTTTATTTTCTATTGGAACCAAGCAGAATCATTTTCTGACTTTGATGGAAAAAAAATTAACAAGAAAGATGCTAGCTGACCCAGATAATTACTTATGGTGCTATCAGCAATCAAGCTACATCATAATCAAAATCAAAAGCACTTAAACTGCATGGAAAAATCAAGAAAACTGCATCAAGTTATATTCTACTTTATTTATTTATTTTACATTCATTAACTAGGAAGGAGTTTTCTTTTCATCTATAACCTAGACATAAGGCAAAGACATAGAATGAGATAATATTTGAGAATGGATATTTCAGATGATTGACAAGAGATGAAAATTGTATCCTGTGCAGCTGAATATACAAAATGACACTAATGAAAAAGACATATTCCCCAGAGTCAGCAAGCAGCCATGCAGGAATAAGTTATTCCTGTACGGCAGGAACCGTTCCTGTTCAGCACAACATAGTGCCATGCATATGTATGAAGGTGCACTGCCATGCTTTAAAACAGACACAGTTCCATGTATGAGCGCAGGGGGTGTGTCTGTGAGCAGAGCTCTCACAATATACATCCCCTCTGCACTCCAGAATTGCCTTTTGGCAATTTAAAATGAGCAAGTATGCTCATAACACCCCCAACCCATCAGGATAACAAATCTGGTGAAAGCCATAAGGAACAATCATCCCTACCAAGACAAAAGTTGTTAGAATAACACATTTAGCATAAGCACATAGCGCACACCTCCCAACCCATCAGAGTAAGGAATGTGGACAAAGCAAAAAGGGACAATTGTCCCACAAAGCAGAAAGCTGATAGAATAACAGGTTCAGCATTAGCATGGATATTCTGAAGGGTACAAATAAAAAAACACAGCAAATAATTTTTTTTTAAACATGCAATAAAGTGTAAGCATAGCTGCATGGGTGTGCCCGTTGTTTAGCTATGCTTAGTCCAGCTTAAACAGCACACGAAGCTAAATAGCAAGAGGCATCTCACATAAGCAGTACTGTAATAATGTAGTGGTTAGAGCATACACTTTGCAAACAGCCATTCCAGGTTCAATCCCCACTGTAACCAATTTGTATTTTACATGTAAAACCAGTACACAATTTTTTTTTTTAATAATTAGCTAAAAAAATTGCATATATTTGTTAACCAGAGTACTTGAGTAGGTCCAGATGTGAAGTGTCAGTTTAATAAAGATGTGAAACCCCCATATAAATACAAGTAACCCATACAGTATAGTCACACATGAATAAATGTAATAAGAGCACATTGGGGGGAGTGTCAGGGAGTGTAAACAAATTTATAATATGTAATGAATGATGAATCAATCCCATACAGCAGATAGTTCATAAAATAAAAAAATATGCAATGCTAAGCATTGCACAGCTTTGTTGACTGTGTGTAAGCATTGTGTACATATGAATACTAAGCAATGCATAGCCCAGCTAAGTAGATTTGCCCATTGGTAAGCAATCCTGAACCTGCCTCTTTAAGCACTGCAAACCTTAGCCAAGCAGGCTTTCCCATAGCTTAGCTTAGCTCAGCATATTCAAAACTGTCCAATCATGGCAAAGGGCAGGAAATCGGCCGTATTTAAATTGCACAGGCAGGAATACAGCTCATAACTGGTTGCAGCTTCCCACTGTAGGCAGTATGGCAGGCGTTGGTGAGGGCATGCGCTTCTGCGTGCAGTGCTGGGGTATACAGGAGTCCAAGGTCATGGTAGGACTCCTGGAGCAAAACCATGATGAAAGACTGGTGCAGGACAAGTATCAGGGCTCCCAATATAAAGCGGAAGCCTGGGACCATCTCGCCTGTGATCTCACCAGTGCCTGTCAGAATTGAGCTGAAGGGCTCACGTGCACCCATTTGTGACTGGCTGCTACTGTTTGAATGGATTTCCTGATGTCTGCGAGTGGGAAGTACAGCATGGGTATGGTACTGAAGAGCTTGGTAATGGAGAACTTGGAAAAGTTATTTTCATCTAGTTATCTGCTATCTGAATTGATTTCCAGCTGTGTAGTTTTCTTCTCATGAATTTTCGGAGTTGTGAGCAGGAACTAGTGTATAGAGTTAGGCAATGGAGAACTAGTTATCTGTATTTTTGGAGGCTGGCTTCTATTGCTTGAATGGATTTCTGGCAGCTGTGTTTGAAGGTATTTTTACAGCTTAAGGCAATGGAGAACTTGAATAGATTACCGGCTGTTCATAGAGCTAGGCAATAGAGATCATTAACTGTATTTCGGCTGCTAGTGCATGTGAAGGAAGGCAATGGAGAACTTGAATAGATTTCCGGCTGTGTATTTCTCCTCATTCAGAGTTGCAACATGGGTATAGAGCTAGGCAGTAGAGATCATTATCTGTATATTGGCTGCTAGTGTGTGTGAAGGTAATTTTTTTTACAGCTTAAGTCAATGGAGAACTTGAATAGATTTATGGCTGTTTATAGGGTTAGGCAATTGAGATTGATATCTATATTTTGGCTGCTAGTGTGTGTGAAGGAAAGCAATGGAGAACCTGAATAGATTTCTGGCTGTGTATTTCTTCTCATTTGGAGTTGCGAGTGGGAAATACAGCATGGAAACAGAGATCGTTATCTGTATTTTGGCTGCTAGTGTGTGTGAAGGAAGGCAATGGAGAATTTGAATAGATTTTCAGCTGTGCATTTTTTCTCATTTGGAGTTGTGAGCAGGAACTACAGCATGGGTATAGAGCTAGGCAATAGAGATTGTTTTCGCTGCTAGTGTGTGTGAAGGAAGGCAATAGATTTCTGGCTGTGTATTTTTTCTCTTGGAATTGTGAGCGGGAACTATGGCATGGGTATAGAGCTAGGCAATAGAGATTTGTATCTGTATTTCAGCTGCTAGTGTGTGTGAAGGAAGGCAATGGAGAACTTGAATATCTCATTTGGAGTTGCAAGTGGGAATGGCAGCATGGGTATAGAGCTAGGCAATGGACATCTAGTTCTGTATTTCGGCTAGTGTGCGTTTTGAAGGTATTTGAGGTCTAGTTATAGTGTGTGTGTTTGAAAATGCCCCCCAAGCCCAGGGTACAGGTAAAAATAGCCTAAAGTCGCTAGCCACCACCACTTCTGAGTTGTGCCTCATATTTTTGCTCTGTTCCTCATTAAATCTATGGTTTCCAGGATTTTTGTGGCAAATAACTGAAGGATTGAATTTACTAAATAATGACAGGCATTTGAATTTCAGACTTCATACTTTTCAGAAAATAAATAGTAGCACAAAACCTTTAATTCTAGCAATTTTCTAAGATTTTTAATATCATTATTTGAAGTTTGTCCCTATTTTGGTGCTGTATTCCCCCATTATTGGTTTTGTCAAGGTTTTTTGTGCTAAGATGTTGCAAGCTATGGTGAGAAATGAGAACTGAATTCTGTATTCCCCCATTATTGGCTTTGTTCAGGTTTTTTGTGTTAAGAGGTTTAGAGCTATGGTGAGAAGTGAGAACTGAATTCACTAAATGAAAGCCATTTAAGTTCCGGTCTTTCTATCTTTCAGGAACCTGCTGATTTGGCAGAGTGGTATGTTGCTGTGACTATGGAGCACAGGGTCCTGCATTCAAGACTTGGCAGTAAAATGCATGGTGGTAACACAGCATCTTATTCTAGCAACTTAATAAAATTATACAAGCAAGGTTTAAAATGTCTCTGGTTTTTGCCCCCCCCCCCCAAAAAAAAATCTGAAATTGAAAATAAATGCGAGAAACAGTGCAAGAAGCCTATGGCTTACACTGCTGTTGTTCTATATATATATATATATATATATATATATATATATATATATATGTGTGTGTGTGTGTGTGTGTGTGTGTGTGTGTGTGTGTGTGTGTGTGTGTGTATGTGTATAAATGTATATATATATATATATATATATGCATATATATATATATATATATATATACATATATATATATATATATATATATATATATTCCTCCCAGATTCTCAAAAGTTTGCATGGAGTGTAAGATCAGTGCAGGAGCTCAAGCAATCAAAATGTCTGCCGTGCAATCCAGGAACAGCCTGCAGGAGTGTGCACGAGTGCGCCTGCACTAATCCTCCACGGACTAAGCCCAGGTATACAAATCACCCCATTTGCAGGTGAAATCTATGCAAATGAGGTGAATTTGTAATCCAGTAAGCTTGCAACAGTCTGTGCTAGACTAGTGCTATTTGCAGAAATGTACTCGATTAGCAACCAAGTACATTTCTGTAAAAATCCAAAATGGCGCTATGACAGCTCCAAATAAACACTGCATATCTTGTAGTAAGCATGCCAATGGCCAAGTATAAAGCCAATGGCATTTCAAACATAAGAAAAAACAAAAAAACAACTTTTATTTTTTTTAGCTGATCTCGGCTGTTTAAGCGTAGGGCAGCAGCACGCAAATGGGATCGGGGGGGGGGGGGATAACAAAATGAACCTAAAATAAGTATTCTAACTAAAATCAGTATTCTGCCATGCAAGCCAATGGCAGGCAGAAGACAATTTGGCCAGTGAGTAGTGGTTGCTAAGGGGGTAGGCTCAGTGTGAGACATGTAACTATGCATTAGCAGGTAATCCTATGCAAATGAGGGGAAGGATAGTGAATCCCAATTTCCCCCAGCATGTGAGTCAGATCCCAACAGTGTAAGACTAGCAATAGCTTGGTGGAAGCCTAGGAGTTAGCTGACATCATTGGGGGTGTGTCTGGCGTACTGTAAGCAGATTGGTGCCCAGCGGCTCGGGATTACTCTTAGCTTAGTACAGCTAAGCTAGTGTGCGTGTCTAAACCTGCTTAGCACTCTCTACAAAGCCTAAGTGGGTGTGCGTGCCACACAGCAGGTTTTACAGGAGGAAAACAGAGGTTAAAGCAGGAAATAGCAGCAATGTGCACATTTGAGCACTCTGTGCGGTGTGCACACGGGCTTAAATAGGAAGGCGATGGGAAGGGAAAACAGCAGTAGGAAGGTAATCAAGGAGAACTAGCTTATCTGGCAGATAAAATGTATCAGAATCAGCCAATTACACAGGCAGCAGACAAGCCCAGCCCAGAACACTACTACAAACTATGCAAACACCTTCCCCTCTGGTTTTTCCCACACTCTACACCACCGGTGTAAACAAGTGAGGAACTTTTAACACTGAGTACAGCAAAATGATAGGGGCAGCAATAGCTATCATACAGCAACTTGTGGAAGAGGCTGAGGTTGGTGAGGATATGAATGCTGTCCACCAACCCACAGTGAGGAGATGAAGAAGAGTGTACAGACCTAGGGTAACCTACCAGGGGCTACATGAACTGGAGATAGTGGAGCGCTGTAGGGTGGACAGGTACCTCCTACAGCAAATTGTTGAGCTTTGCCGGCCACACCTCACACCCAGAACTAACTGAGGGGAGCCCATCCCAGTGGATACCAAGGTATGTGTAGGCCTAAGAATACTAGCTACAGGTACCTTCCAAAGGCCAACTTGGGATATGATGGGGATTTCACAAGCCTCAGCATCCAGGGTACTCCACCAACTCCTGGATGCCATGTTAGCACATGTCGGTGAGCACATATATTTCCGCAATACCCATGAGGCGTTGGCCAGCAATATGCAACTGTTCCACTAAATTTCAGAATACCCTGAGGTAGTGGGTGCTATAGACTGCACGCACATACACATCAAAGCACCACCCGATGAGCGGGGAAGGGTCTACATCAACCGCAAGGCTTCCCCTCCATCAACTGCCAGGTCGTGTGCAATGTCCAGGGCATAATAATGAATGTGTGTGTTGGCTGCCCTGGAAGCTGTCACGATTCCCACATCTGGCATCTGACGCAGGTGTACCAGAGATTTCGCAATGGGGGCATCCCTCATGGTCACCTAGTGGGGGATGCTGGATACGTACTGGAGCAGTGGCTGATAACACCCATTAGAAATGCACACACACCTGAACAAGAACTCCATAATGAGGCACACACACAGACCAGAATTATAATAGAGCATGTGTTTGGGATGCTCATGTCATGGTTCCAGTGCCTGGACACATCCGTTGGAACCTTGCAGTATTCACCAGCTACATGTACCCAAATTGTCCTTGAATGTGCCCTGCAGCACAATATGATCCTGTGGAAACAGCTGCAGCAGGAATAGCATGGGTCAGGGCCACACAGCCCCCCACCATTGGCAAGTCCTCCACAGGCACAGAGTGACTCAAAGGATGAACAATCTGAGCCCGCCCCAGTAGGCAGAAAGAGGCATGCCCAGTATGCCCTGGCCTTGGAAAAGAGGCCACGCATAGCACATACACTGACACAGGAGGAACCCAAGGAATAACTCCTCTCTCTGACTCTCACATACAGTAAAACGGATGCCAAACATTACACTACCTGTGCCTAGCCAAGTGTAGGGAGTGTACTATGTGCATCCAACATAGGCAGCCCTACAGCATCACCCCCCTCAATACTGGCACAGCCACAAGTTAAGTGACTCACACATGCCAGTCAGGGTGGGTCACATACCCAACAACAGTCACAGCCAGCAGGACAGGTGTAGACAAACACAAACAACGGTGGTGCTATGGCCTCTGAATGAGGCCTATGGGTAACCTCCCCCCAGGCCTACACAGACAGACTACAGCAGGTCAGGAAGTGGGATGTCAGTTTTGAAGGGTAGGAAGTCAGAAACTAATATGTAGGTAATTAAAAGCTAAGATCTGTTATACACTGGTTTGCCTCTAGTCAGCATGATAGGTAAGACAACAGGCTGAAATGGAGCACCCGACATACCAGTACAATCCTAGAAAATGTGTACAAGTGACAGGTGTGCTCCCCATCCTATGTAGAAATGTAGTCACAGTCAGGTGTTCCCCCCAGTCCTGTGTAGAAATGTAGAAAGAGTCAGGTGTGCCCTCCCATCCTACATAGAAATATAGTAACAGTCAAGTGTGCTCCCACAATCCTGTGTAAAAATGTATAAATAGTCAGTTGTGCCCCCCATCCTATGAAGAAATGTAGTAACAGTCAGGTGCGCCCCCCAATTCTGTGTAGACATGCAGAAATAGTCAGGTGTGCCCCCCCATCCTATGTAGAAATGCAGAAATGTAGAAATGCAGAAATGTAGTAACAGTCCATGCCAAATAATCGACGGATACAATGCAGAGACAGCATACTACCTGTAGATGAACAACACAAAGGTCAGCACTGCAGTACAAATGACCTGGATGCGACTCACACATTCAATACAGCTGGCCATACTGGGCATGCCCACACACTTAGAGAAATGAAGGCAAAGTCAGCTAACAATGTACTGGAAGGTCATACTGGGCATGCTCACATACTTAAACACATGAAGGCCATGTCTGCAAACACCACTGGCCCAGACATACCTGGCAACTGCAGATATTAGTGCAGACACTCCTCAGTATGCACCACTCATGCTTTGCACACATAGTGGATAGGAATACAGACATACATGTAAGGACAACACACTATAATAATCCAAAGGCAGACATACATAGATGTGCGGAAGAGGGTGACTGTGACAAAGAGCCATACAGGCCTGTCCCACCCAGCACACAGCCAAAGGGCCACAACCACACAAGGGTCAGATGTCACTCACTGCAGATACTAGCCACTGGTATCTGACAGCATTACAGAGTATGTGGTGCATGTGTGAGCTGTGCAACATGACTGTTCTAGGAAGTACTCATCTAGCAGCTGTATACACATACCTGTGAAATATGAAACAGGTTGTGCCTGCATGTGGCATGTCAACCCCTAGTTGAATGGGTTATGGCCCATGCACACACATTCATCCACTGTGGAATACACCTTTGAGAGAACTGCATTCCAGTAATCTCCGTAGCATGTGCCATAGCTATGTATTGCTGTAGTGCGATAAACAAGTTAGGTAGGAGTTCTAGCTTCAGCCTTGGCAGCTGTGTTTCTGTGTGTGTCTGTGTAGAAGACAATCTCTTTTAGGGTACGCACACCCCCTACAAGTTAAATGCTCTACTTTGGTAAGGCTGCTGATGTCATCCACCTAGAAATACATCTCTGGGAATTTTATAGCCAAGTAATCTCCCTAGTGTGTGCTGTAAATGTGCACTGCTGTAGTGTGATAAATTAGTTAGGTAGGAGTTCTAGCCCCAGCCTTGGCAGCTGTGCTTGTGTATATGTCTGTCTGACTGACTTTGTCTGTGTAGAAGGCAATGCTTTTTAGGGTAGGCACACCCCCTACAAGTTAAATGCTCTACTTTGGTAAGGCTGCTGATGTCATACACCTAGAAATACATCCATGAGAAAATTGCAACCCGGTAATCTCCGTAGCGTGTCCTGTGACTACATACTGCTGTAGTGTGATACGGTAGTAAGGTAGGTGTTCTAATCCTAGTCAAGTGTGTGCATCTGTCTGTGTAGAAGGCAATGCGTTTTAGGGTAGGTGCACTCCCTACAAGTTAAATGCTCTACTTTGTTAAGGCTGCTGATGTCATCCACCTAGAAATACACCTCTGGGAAGACTGTAGCCCAATAATCTCCATAGCACGTCCTGTGACTGCATACTGCTGCAGTGTGATTTAGAACCCTGGTAGGGTTCTAGTCCCACTCGCGATAGTTCTGGAAGTTTTGTGTGTGCTTCAATGTCTGTGTAGGGAGAAATGCATTTTAGGCTAGTCACACTCAGTACATGTCAAATACCCTACTTTGGCTATCCTGCTGATGTCGGCCAATGTGATATACATCTTTGGGGAAGGAGTACTCCAGTAATCTCTGTGGCATGTAGTGCTGTAGTGTAATAAACTAGCTAGGTAGGGCTTCTACTCCCAGACATGGGAGCAATAAATTTTAGGCTAGTCACACACAGTACATGTCAAATACCCTACTTTGGCTATACTGCTGATGTCAGTCAATGTGATATACATCTTTGGGGAAGAAGTACTCCAGTAATCTCCTTGGCGTGTAGTGCTGTAGTGTAATAAACTAGTTAGGTAGGGCTTCTACTCCCAGACTTGACAGGTGTGTGTGTGTGTGTGTGTGTGTGTGTGTGTGTGTGTGTGTGTGTGTGTGTGTGTGTGTGTGTGTGTGTGTGTGTGTGTGTGTGTGTGTGTGTGTGTGTGTGTGTGTGTGTGTGTGTGTGTAACTCGTATCCTGTGTGGAGGTGGGAGTGAGTGTATGACACCTAAGTCCAATGTGGAGTGGGTTTTGCAAATTTCTTATATGGTGGCCCTAGTATATATCACAATGTCCACTGTACAGGGATAACATATGTGAAATAGCCGAGAGACTGGAGTGCAAATTCATATCCATACATGTGACATCAAGGCCAGGCAATCAGAGTTAGCAACCCCAGTGTTACCCAGAGCACACTCTCACCTGATGCCTCATACACACACACACACACACACACACACACACACACACACACTCGCACACACATGCACACACACGCACACACACGCACACACAAACACACACACCCACATGCCGAGGCAACAGCTAATATGTGTGTAGTACACTGCATATTGGTGACTGATAGTAACCATGGAGTGAATGCAGTGGCCTACAGAGGGCATGGCATCCTGTCCATCTGTCCAATAGGCACATACATGCAGACAGAGCACCTTTACCATGTTCCCCACTGGACACCTGCAACACCTATGTTGCCAGCACATGTGACCCACAAAAGACATACCATGCCTGTAAACATGCTCTGTATGGATAGATGCCACTGACACCATGGGATGTCATTAGCTTGCTATCAATGTAGGTGCAGGGGTAACCTGCTGTCCATTACCAGTTCCTGTCACAGGTGGCCAAGAATGGTACATCTGATAACCTGTGCACACAACATGGGACCGACACCCCAGGTATGGTTCCACATGTCACTGTGCATGCATGTGGGAGGTGTGCACATCCCAGACACCGTCCATGTCATGGACTAAGGAACACATACATGGCAAGAGATGCACAGCATTGGCCACATGCAATAGTCACCCAGGTGACTGGATGGTGGATACAATACTCACCTGTGTGGGCGAATGCAGAAACCACAGCCCTGAGCCACAATGCAGACCATTGTCATGTGGCCTGATGCCAAGATATACCCATCACCTAGCCTTGTATAGCTGTCTGGTGCTGGGCCTCCCGTAACAGTCATGTATGTCAGACAGAGCGGTGGGATGCTGTACAGATGTATTTCAATATCTAGTGGGTAGTATGTGGCCATGGCACCTCTGTACCAGCAGTAATTATGTGGCAGGCCAGACAGAGGTGTGTGAATGCATAAGCTATGGGGGCGAATGCATACCAGTCATGTGTTATACCCATCTACATGGTTGTTAACATTTATATTGTCAGGCTTGGTCCACATGTTTTGCACTAAGGGGTTTTGTGTATACCTTTGGACTGTACAGAGTTTGTCAGAATGTCCACATCTATTGGCCAATATCTCTGCTGTAGTACACAAGGAGCATTATGTACTTGCAGCAGTACTGTACTATGATGTCCTTAGGATGTCTTTCAGTAGCCAATGACGCACATGTGAAAAGCAGATGTGACCTCCCACACACACCATGTCTGTGAAGATGATCCCTATTACAGTAGCAGTAGTCTGCTAATATACCTGCTATACATGCCGGACATCCTCTTGCACTACGAAGGTGGGAATATAGGGGCTGAGGTAGGGCTACACCCCATGTTCAGGACATATGGTGAATATATATATGTACATATGATTATCCAGATATCTCTATAGATAATTACACATGTACATGTCGACATATATAGATGATGTGTCTATGTACATAGGTATGCATGTACACACCCAGATATATACATATACAGAGCAGTATATGTCTACACATATACAGATAGAAATACATATGCACATATATATGTATACCACACTGCCATGCCTGCCAGCAGTCCACTGCTGTTGCATCCCCCACACATACGGTGGGGCTGGGGCCATATATTTGTGGGCTTTACCTACACAATACATGTGTGCCCATATGCACTCCATAGGCCAGTGTATGTAACAGTGGTACATGGCCCTGTATTATTGAGTCTAGGGGGATGCACCATACATAACCTAGGCTGTTACAATATGTGGGGGTACCAGGAGTGAGTTGCCTTAACATATCTGGATGTACAGTACCATACATGTCACGTATCTTGACATTACTTACATAAAGTGGGTTACTGCAGACCTACTGCCTCCTGCATACAGACTGTTCTGTTTGCCAGTGTGCCTGCGATGGTGATGCCTTGTTATGTAACAGTTACATCCCATTTGGTCAACTGAAGTCTTTCCCACCTAGCGATTGTGTACAGAGTGTAGATAGAGGCTGCTGGACTATACACCTCCATCACTTTGTGTGCTATCCTGTGGCCCAGTCTGTTTTTACTAATGTACTATTTGAAGAGCTTGGCCTGGACAGCAACAGTTGTGGACCTGTCCAGACTACTGTATTAGTATAACTGTTTCACGGTTGCATTACTGTGTTGATATGGATGGCAGTGTCTTTACAGCTATATGGCATGGCATGTAATTCTGTAATAGTACACAAATAATGATATTCCATTTCTGCAAATCTGTGTGTGGTGTTTATCCTATGACCTCTCTGTGGGTATATGTTGCAGGTTACAAATGTAATTTGCATGGGGGGGTCATCCAGTGTCCAATTGTTAGGGTGTTAACTGTAGGCATAGTGGGTGTGCCATATTGTGCACACCTACTACATAAGTAATTTACTGTACATATCTCTGCATGTGTATGTGTAGCCACATGTATATCTATATACATGTATATATATATATATATATATATATATATATATATATATATATATATATATATATATATATATATATATATATATATATATATATATATATATATATATATATATATATATATATATATATATATATATATATACTATAAACTTAGACCACATGCTAACCTAGGTCTTAATGAAAGCCTAAACATTAAATGTGCCCTAAAATTGTATAGACATTGAAAGTTGTGAAAAGTAACTGGTCTTGATTTAATCAGAAGCTAGTCATACAGTATCTGTTATTGTTGAAATGTGACCTGACAGGGTGCACTAGAGATGTTTATTTTTTTTTATTTTTTCTTTTGTTTTTGTTTTCCCCCTCCACCACCCACTAGGCAGGCTGATCAGTACAGGCCCATACAACACAATCTCTCCTCGACCCATATTTTCTTTACCCACAGTTCCACCCCCCCCCCCCCCCAGCTCCATGCACTCAGCAACCATCTCTTATCCGGTTGCCAGGCCATAGCAATCACATCACCATACTTTGCCCACCCTCCACTCCTCGGGACCCATGCTGTACGTTGTCCCGACCCAAGTATCTTCAGTCTTCCACACGCTGTAGTCCATGCACATAGGAACCCAGCCGTGTCTACCTTTAGAGACATGAGGTTACCACAAAGAATCACTTAATTTTTGGGTCTTCCCACTAGGGTCGAATATTTCTTGGTAATAATACTAGACTTCACGGGTATATGTTTACGTTAATCTACCAATGCTATCTACAGGTATATGGCCATATATACCTATATTGGTATATATATATTTGCTTACATATTTATAACTATGTCCGTATATACCTACAGAGATATATAGCTGCGTACATATGTGTAACTTGCTGTGTATATGTAGACATATAGGTGTTGACATATATATGTCTAGATGTAGCCATTTGCATGTATATATGTTCGTATATATTTATATATATATATATATATATATATATATATATATATATATATATATTTTTTTTTTTTTTTTTAAAAATATGTGTGTGTGTGTGTATATATATATATATATATATATATATATATATATATTTTTTTTTACATAGATATATATATATATATATATATATATATATATATATATATATAAAAATATATATATATATATATGCATATGTTGTATCTGTTTAGATATTAATATATTTACACACACACATACATCTAGATATTGGTATACATTCTCTGTACTGTTGCATGACTGGGTTGGATGTTATGTTTCTGAAAACATCAGATTTATGTATGTTTAGCATGGCTTAGTGGTAAATCACTTTGTGTATGGTGTGCACAGTCCTGTGTTTGAGAATTGCAGTGGCTGTTTATTTTGCTGCTGGACAGAACACAGGCCATTGGATACAGAATGCTTAAAGCACTTTAAAGCAGTTGTAAGTGGGTTTGTGCGGAGATAAGCACTGCTAACTTCTGGTTACAGTTTCTTACACTTAGCTTTTGAATTGCTTAACCTCTATAAGTATTGCTTACCTCCGCACAAACGCACTTAAATAGGCTTATTAGTGCTTACATATGCTTACTATTGCTTATTTGTGTTTAAACCTGCTGACTAGTGCCTTATTCATTATGACACTGACACTTCACATGTGCATTTCCTACAGTACTCCAGTTCATAAATATATATTATTTGGTGGGGTTTGCAACACAAATAGTGGTTATAACATGCTTTGTCATGTAAAACAGACTGTGTTGCAGTGGAACTCAAACCAGGAATGCCTCCTCATTAGGCGAATGCTCTACCCACTACACTATTACTATGCTGCTTCTTTTGAATATATCTTCCTTGTTATCCTCTTCAGCCTTTTAAGCTGCTTTAACATGATGGACACATCCGCGCAGCTACAGTTAGCTGTACTCAGATTTTTAAAAAAAATAAAGGGGTTTCTTCATTTAATTTTTATGTAATGTTGCTGTTATACACATGGGGAACTGTTGGTGGGTTATGCAGACACCTATGACTGATCTCACTCATTTCTTACCACTTTCTGCTGTTCTACATTGCAGGGGCATGTTTATTCTGAGAGCTCTGCTCTCAGACATGCCCCCTGTACTTGATCATGCTCCGTGTAAGCATAGGAGCTCGAGCAGCACGCCTTATTAATATGCACTTCCGTGCAGGATTAAGTTAGTCCTGCATGGAAGTTTTGTAAATCTGGGGGTCAGTGTGTGTGTGTGTGTGTGTGTGTGTGTGTGTGTGTGTGTGTGTGTGTGTGTGTGTGTGTGTGTGTGTGTGTGTGTGTGTGTGTGTGTGTGTGTGTGTGTGTGTGTGTGTGTATATATATATATATATATATATATATATATATATATATATATATATATATATATATGTGTGTGTGTGTGTGTGTGTGTGTGTGTGTGTGTGCGTGTGTGTATTGTGTGTGTGTAAGTGGACTTTTATGATGGAAATGTTCTGAATTGGGCAGTTTTGTCATTATTGGTTCATGCATTTTGTATCATTGACGACTGGAAAATGTTCAAACAATTAATTTAAAATGCGCTCTGACTTAAGTCTAACAAGTGTGCTGTATTATACAAGGAATATAATTTAATATAATTTAATAAAGTCAGGAAGGTGTATCAAAGAATGCGTGCATGTTTTTTGTTTTGTGTGTAAGAGGCCTGTGATTTGAAAACATTCCAAAGGTAATCTTTATCCGCCACTAGCCAGATGCATTTTCTTTGATGTGGTGTGGGTTCCAATGCTGTTTCAATGAATATGAGTTTCAAGGATAGAAAAGTTTTAATGCCAAGTCTATTTTCATTGTGAGACAGCATTGCTTTGTTTAGCAGATATCTTTTTGTGTTTGTGCATTGTGCTATAAAATGTAAAAATAAAATCCAAATAATCATTGTAGAAGTAAAGCAGTATGCATACACACAGTGTTTATGGTAAATGGGACAAAATAGTCTGGTAAGAGGACATTGGAATGACTGCAGGGGACTCTGGTGCCATATTTTGGTTGTCTGTTCTTCAATTTGCATTTCAAAGTTGGCGTTCCACAATTCCATTGGAGTGGGTGGGGTTACATAATTACATATGCAATTTTTATGTTAATCAGTGTACAGATTTGTACCTATTTTTCATGGGCCTTGTCCAGATTTTTGATGTTTCCAGGTTGAGAGGTATGCTGGTATACCTCGGACTGATGAGCTGGTCCGGCACCACTATGCTAACTTGAAGCGGAGAAAGAGGGAGCTCTTGGATGAGTGGGTCCAAGAAGCAAGGCAGAGGGGTGATGTCCCAGCAGTGTGTAAGTAATCATACAAATAACTGTTCACTAATGTCCAGCCTGTGTATGTGATGGATAGGTATGCCTAAATATTTCTGTATTTCCCTTGCAACTGCAGCTGAGCAGGCTGTGAATCAGGAAGCCCATGCTAATAGTTTACAAAGGCTATGTCACGAGTCTGGTGAGTAACAATACTGCTTGTAGTAATCATACCAAATAAACATAAATTAGTAGAAAGTAACCTGGCAGTATAAAAACTGTGTATGGGTTGTACTGAATAAACCAGACAATATAACAGTAATTGTCCCATATATGTCACATTTAAATAAAACTGCAACTGCCTGGCAATGTTATTGAATGTTATTCTAAAAGTGTATTAATTCTGGTTTAAGCACTTGGGCTTCAGGCCAGTTATTTTACATTAAGAGGGTTCGTGGTCTGCACTCTTGTGGGAGGAGAGGCTGGACTGGTTTCTGGTTAAATGCTTATAGTGCCTGCATATTTGAACTGCTTCTTACTGAAATTTGTACACCTTGTTTGCTGTAGCATAGACTAGATCCAAGCCTGCTGAATCTAGCTTTGTTTGTATGCTTGTTGTCTGTTTGCTTGTTATTTCATGAAACTGCCGACAGTCACACCCCTTAAGGCTAAACAACACACCTGATACACTTGTAATAGGTGACTCTATCGTCAGGCACACTGACGTCCTGCTCACCAGGCTGAACAAGGAGAATGTCACGGTGAGCTGCCTGTCGGGCACTAGGATCCGCCACATAACACAAGCACTCAGGTCACTCTAAGGCAAGTACAAATATGACTCAGTCATTGTCCATGCTGGTGTGAATGACCTGAGACGTACCTCCCTGGACTACATGAAAAGAGACATAGAGGAGCTCTCTGAGCATGTAGCCCAGGCCGGTATGACCCTGACCTTGAGTAGCATCTTACCCTCACCAAGAATAATGCCACAATATGAAGACAAGATGATCAATTTCAACAATTGTCTTAAGTATTGGTGTCATTCAAAGGGGATCCAATGCCTGTCAGCCTGGGATGACATGCTCGACATGCCACGATGCTTCGCTAGGGACGGCTTGCACATTTCACCTTTGGGCTTTCTGATATTGGCAAAGGCTCTTGCTACCCCCATAGTGCCTTTTTTAGGCAAGGCTCAAAAGACAAACCCACCTCCATAGGTATCACAAGGGATAAGAAACTAAGAGTAATGCTACTCAGCGCCAGAAGTCTAAACCTCAAGATGCACGTACTCGAAACTCTCCTTAGCATGGAGAACATCGATATCTGTGCAGTAACAGAAACCTGGTTCAAGGCTTCCAAGAGCACCCCAGCACTACCAGGTTATACCTCATACCATGCTTTTAAGCCCCAAAATGTGGACCAAACCACAAAAGGAGGGGGAGTATCAATATTCGTCAAACATACCCACACCTCCAGATTGGTGGCACAGCACGAAGCATCAGAGACTATCCATATGCAACTAACAGTGGGTAAAACTGCCTTCCAGTTTATAGCCTGCTACAGACCACCCTCCCAAACCCAGGAACCCCACTTGGCCTTCCTGAGAACACTGGAAAATATGAAGGTCTCTCCAAACACCATTATATTGGGCGACTTCAACTACCCAAACATAAACTGGGAGCATTACTCTAGCTCCAACACCCTAGCCCAAAGGTTCCTAGAATTTATAAACTCAAATGCTATGGAACAACTTGATACCACTCTCACAAGAGGGGAAAACATACTGGACCTGATCATCACCAACATGGGGACTCTATGCTCCAGACTAGAAGTGTATCCCTCACTGGTAAGATCAGACCATAAACTAATCTCACTGGATATTCACATCCTGACCCCACCCCCTGCTCAGAAAACCACAGTGAAAAACTTCACTAAAGCAAATTTCACACTCCTCAAAACTGAGGTGGAATCCTTCAAAGCCCCCGGGCCTGTGGAAAATACGCCCAGACCACAGAATCCTTTATAAATGCATTCTATGAACACCTTCAGGAATGCATGGATCATGCAATCCCAAATAAAGCCAAGACCCAATCCTCCAAAGGCAGACACCCTGTCTGGTGGACCCCAGCCATAAACAAACTATACAATAGAAGAAGGAAGCTACTACATGATAGAGCAAAATACCAAAAAGGGAAGGCATCTCTGATCAGTATTAGCAAAAAACTACGGGCACTCATAAAATTGTCTAAGGCCAGCTTTGAGAGAAAAATTGCACAGGACACTGAGGATAATCACAAGGCTTTCTTTAGTTATGTTAGGAACCTGGGTGGGAATTGCCAAATATGCTCAGAATTAATCCAAAATGACAAAAAATACACTGAACCCACAGACATTGCCAACATCCTAGCTGACAGGTTCAGTGCAAACTTCTCCCCCCCTCCCCACCAAAAGGGCAAATATCTATCCCAGCAGAGTGCTGCCCTCCTGACATCTCAGGTGCTCAGGTAAGAGCCACCCTCTCCAAAGCAAAAAACACAACATCAATGGGACCAGATGGTGTCCCAGGCTGTGTCCTACATGAACTCCAAGAAGAGCTAAACCCAAACATAAAACTACTGTTCAATCTCAGCCTTACTACAGGATATGTACCCAAAGAGTGGCGTACAGCAACAGTGGTCCTGCTCCAGAAAGCTGGTGCCTCAACGGATCCTGGAAACTATCGCTCCGTAACCCTGACTAGCTTGGTCTACAAAGCTATAGAAAGGATCATCATGGACCTCATAAATAAAGATATTTGGGACCTACAGACACTGGATCCTACCCAGTTCGGCTTTGTTAAGGGCAGATCCTGCCTCTTAAACCTGGTCAATTTCTTTGAAACAGTCAGCAAGGCCATTGACGAGGGGAAGGTGGTCCACACAGCCTACCTGGAACTCGCAAAAGCCTTCGATACAATACCCCACTCGGGCATTATAGATAAGTTCACCAGCTTAAATATAAACCTCTATGTCACTAGATGGGTTTCAAACTGGCTCAAGGACAGAACCCACATGGTTAGAATTGCTGGAGCCATGTCAGACTCCAAACCAGTTACAAGTGGCATCCCACAAGGCTCAGTCCTGGGACCTCTCTTGTTCGGTATATATTTCTCGGAGGTACAGGCCAACATGGAAGGACTGTGGCTGACCAAGTTCGAAGATGACTGCAAACTGGGCGCCATAATCGACTCTCCAGCCGATGCAAGCATCCTCCAAAAGGGCCTCATAGAAACAGACAACTGGTGAAAGAGCCATGGCCTCAAGCTAAATGCCAAAAAGTGTATAGTCATCCCCTTTGGCAAAAACAAAGTGCCCACAAATTACCACATAGGTGGTAATCCATTAAGTACAGAAGAAGTAATTAGAGACCTGGGGACCCAAGTTGATAGCAATTTCTCATTTGACAACCACGTGGCCAAAGTGGTTAGAAGAACATTTTATATAGCCCACCTAATCATGAAGGGATTCACATCTAGATCAGGGGAGGTCATCGTGCCTCTTTACTCATCCCTCATCAGGCCCATAATTGAGTACAGTGCCCATTTTGGGATGTACCTTACCAGACACCAGCAGCAACTGGAAAGACCCCAAAAGTACCTCACCAAGAGGATCAAAGGGCTCAAACAGATGCCATATGCTGGCCGGTTAAAGAAACTCCAGCTCTACTGAGTGGCATACCGCCTGCTCAGAGGCGATCTGTGCCTGATGTATAAAGCCATGTCCAACCCGGAATTAATGGACATGCTGCACCTCAGAAAATCCAAATCCAATCGAGCTACGCGCTTGAGAGACTTGAACCGCAGCACTGAAATAAATAGGATATACTGGAGGGACAGATTCATAGCCCAGAGGCTCCCTTCACTCTGGAATAAAATCCAAGTCCAGGTTAGGCAGAGTCCCTCACTGACTCTCTTCAAGAGGAATTTTGATGAGTGGATGGGAGATCATAGGTTTACCCCGGGTATCACTTCTGTGTCACTGTTAGACAGAGGCACAGTATACTAACCTTGAAAAAGGGCATAGCAACATTAATTTAAAATGAGTGGCAAAAGCAAAACACACTCTGGCTAGGCTTATAAATGCCCTAGGGCAGATAGCCTAGTATGAACCTATGAACCTATGAACCTAGGAATAAAGTTCTAAATCCTGGACTGGTAGTGTTTACTCTGGAACTGCATGGCATTTAGTGATGCATTCTCTGAATAGTAATGTTGTGTTAACCACTGTTACCCACACTGTGCTACATAAAAACATGTCTAGGAATGTCTGTATAAAACTGTTGTAAGTACAAGATCAGATTGCACAACCAAAAGAGACTTAGACAGAAAACACTGCAGGAATAGACAGCAATATCCAAATAGCAGACTGATGAAACTTAAATTGTTGTCATAGTTTGAATCCTGGGAGTGGTAGTAAGGTGTATGCATAATCATACCTCTCAACTGTACAGATTTTTGCAGAATGTCCAGATAATCGGCTCATATTTTCTCCCTGTTCCTCTGTCCCCCTGGAAAATCAGATGGATGATCTCAGAATTGTAGTCACTAAATAATGACATACATTTGATTTTCAGATGTCAAGACCTTCAGAAAATGTACATTAAAACAAATCCTGTTAGTCTAGCAACTCACCTAGTTTATGAGAGCAGTATTCAAAATATGTCTCTATTTGTACCCCCATGTTGTCAAGTTTTGTCCAGAGTGTGTGCATTAAGAGAATGAGAGGGATATACATAATATTAACTAGGAATCCGGGAATATGTGTAGAAACAGTCAGGTAGTGTTAACAAATATTCCCTCCATAGGTCTATCAGGTAAGAGATGTAGAATTTAGCTATATGACAGTTGAAGTATACACTATGTACAAACATACCACTGCCAAACCAAGGCCATAGGGTATTGTAATAATACCTGTAGAGTAATGATTAGAGCAATGATCATTAAAGTTGTAAGTACTGCAAGGATATATAAGATGTTAATTAACCTCTGTCTCTCCTCCCACCATATCTGCAACAATAATCTAAGCACACAAATCAATGTGTATGTTTACACCAAACCTACCGTAGGGACATATTATTCAACAAATATTGAAATGTGTTTCTATTAATGTTCCATGTTGAAATACTATCATTGGTGGCCTGTTGCTATCAATGTAACCTGCCTGCTGTTGTAATGGCCACTGTGGTTCCATATATGCATGTGTTCTGTTTGCTATGCAACTGTTCCAAAACTGGTGTTCTGGGTTAAAGGGAATATCTATGCAAGCTATTATAACTAATCCTGGATTGTGTAGAGTATTACTAACCCACATATTTTCTAAAACTGCAACACCATAGCACATTTGGAAAGGCCGGTCCCAGCGGACACACCTTTCCCACTTCATCTGGCCGTGACACCAGACCCCAGCACATCTGGGACCCACCCCGAGACCTCTTTGTCTGCTGGTCCTGCAGCATCTTCAGGTGGAACCGTCTCAAGGGATGGGGCTCTCCCCCCCCCAGGAGTGGGTGCGGACAGGCTCCTGTCACCCGAAATCAGGTCCAGGGATTGGTCCATAGCAAGTTCCAAAGGGATTTTGGAGATCTACTATGCCAGCTTGAGGGCCGCTTGGCGCATTTAGAGGGTCAGCCTGCCCCTCCTGCTCAGCCCGCAGAACAGCCAACTTCGGGTACGTGAAGGTGCAGTGGTGACTGCCTATGGGTGGGGATCTCAGTCCAACTGTTTCCATTTGAGAGGCTCATGGGCTTTCAATTTCCAAACACCCCTCCCCGTCCAAGGTGTTTACCTCCACAAGTGTCAAATACCACCCCTGTATGCTGTCTTGTTTGTCTTGTCTGTCTTCCTCCCCAACCTACCTCCCCAAATATACCTATCCTTCCCCAACATCCCACTCTCACCTTAAAAAAAGGGCAATCTGTTCCCCCCAAAAAATGTTGCCCCATACATAGCTGTCCATTTTGAACACGTGTCCACTGGACACATTTAATCTGGTCTAATTGGCTTCACAACACGTTATTGTTGTCCTCACCCCTCTCTCAGGGTTTGAGTGTCCAAATCTACCTCCAAATTCAATATATATGCACAGCTGTTGCTGTAGAAGAAATGGGCAGCTATGGACCTTCCCTACACCCGTCCTGCACATCTTTAGCTACTTTCCCTATTGTCTTTCCCTCTTTGTGCCACCATTATAACCACTTTCCTATCACCCCTTTTCTTCTTTTCTTTTAAAGAAATTAGCGTGGGGGTAAGTGGGAGTAAGCACTTTTAAGCAGTAGTAAGCTGGTTTAAGCATGTTTACATGGTGCTAAGCAGTGCCTACACAGAGTAAGCACTTTCAGGCTAACTGTCTGTAAGTATATGCAACCGGAAGTTAGCATTGCTTACCAGCGTAAACCTGTGCAAACCCACTTACAACTGCTTAAAAGTACCTTATTCACTCTGTATCCAACAGCCCTTGTTCTACCAGCAACAAAATAATCAGCCCTTGCAAGTCTCAAGCCCAGAACCCTGCATACCATAGGTACAGCATGTTACCACTAAGCCATTTGAGCTGTAGGCAAGTGTAATGTTTTCTCAAACATATCATACAGCACAGTCATTCAACTGCAGGGAAATTTATGTATGTATGTGTGTGTGTGTGTGTGTGTGTGTGTGTGTGTGTGTGTGTGTACATATATATATATATATATATATATATATATATATATATATATAGATATATATATATATATATATATATATATATATATATATATATATATATATATATATATATATATATATATATATATATATATATATACATACACATAGATATTGCATTCGGACATCGGATCCACACTCTGAACCTCTCACTGCAAAACGTCTGACCAAAGGCACTGTAAATGGGGATGAAGGAGCCCAAAATAGGGATCTCTTGCAATTATTGCCATTATCCCTTCCTCCACCACTGAACTGATCTGCCTTGCAACAAAATAACCAGCACTTGCAAATCTTGAACCCAGGACCCTACACAACATAACCACAACAAGTTACCAGTAAGCCATCTCAGCTGTAAGATGCTGGGATGATTTCTGTAACATATCATGCAGAACAGTCAGTCTACCATACGGAATGTATAATGTGGAAGCACTAAGCATTCTAATGATACATACAAACACACACATACACATGCACACACACACACACATATATATATATTATATATATATATATAAAGAGAGGATATATATATATATATATATATATATATATATATATATATATATATATATATATATATATATATTTATATATGTAGGGTGCACAGCATATCAAACAGCCATTATTCCTGCAGTTGCCACCTTTTCAAATGGCCAGTGTCTGACTCTTTCCTACAAATGAGAATTATTGCATGATACATATACCCACACAAAATGCAAAGGACTTGACACCACATTCAGTTTGCATACATATAAATGTTTATTTGTGTACTATTTCAGTTTTTTATGTCATTTCTTATAGCATTTTGGTGTTTAAAATATATAATTGATTAATGCAACTCTCAAAGAAAACATATGATACAGTAATCTGTGAAACATATACTTTGCTGTCTAGGCTAAAGCCTTCATGTAGCGCAATAGTGAAAAACACACTTGCCTTGAAGATAAGAATCAATCAACACTTAATTTCAGATGTAGTTCAGCAGCCTCCAATTACACTCTGTACTCAACCCCCTAGGGGGAAAAGTGAGAATTGTCACAATGTAAATGTATCCCTAGCCAGCAAACTGCCTCTCAGCTCCCACAGCCTAGATAGTTCCACCCCTAAAAATCTACCACTATTTAGCTTTCAACCAATTGCTACATCACTTATCCGCACCTTAATCAGAAAACTAAAGCCCACCACACTCTCAGCTGACCAACTTCCAGCAGAATACCTACAAAAATCAGCTGATGCCATCGCCTATCCAGTGTCATTACTTATCAATCGCACCTTAAAAGAAGCAAAATTTATATATATCTGGAAGATTTCCTATGTCATTCCTCTCCATAAAGGGGGTGTTCTACTGTACTCTCCAACTACAGGCCTATAGCTGTACTCTCTCCTCTAGCAAAAATAATGGAAAAATTTATTCATAAACAGTTCATGCACCACCTAATAAACAACCATCTCCTGGCAGATACCCAGCATGGCTTCAGACCTCACCACAGTACCACCACAGCCCTATTAGTCTTCTCTAACACCATAAACTATCATTGTAACAATAACCATAACTCTTCAGCTCTATTCTTGGATCTGTCCAAAGCTTTTGATATGGTGGATCACAAACTACTAATCCACACCCTACAGTCACTCTGTCTAGATCCAAAATCACTTCAATGGTTTGATTCCTACCTAAGTGGTAGACAACAGGCTGTATTCTGGCAAACTAAACTCTCCACCCTATTGCCTAATACCCTGGGAGTTCCACAAGGCTCTGTATTAGGCCCACTGTTATTCTCCATTTTCATCAATGATTTGCACACTGTCATACCTAAAGCCAACTGCATCCAATATGCAGATGACTCTACACTAATTTGCTCAGCTACATCCCCCACAGAGCTGCAGCTAACTACCCAGACTACCTTTAACACGATAGAAAACTGGCTGTCTAATCGCCACCTGATACTAAATCCCAAAAAGACTAAAATGCTAATATTCCTACCAACACAAAGGTCCTGCCCCATAAACATCACAATTAAATCTAAGGATGGCACAGTCATCTCACCTGACCCATCTACTAAACTTCTAGGTGTCACTATTGACAACTACTTAAAGTTTGACCTACATGTTAACCAATTGATCAAAACCATTAATAAAAAACTAGGATCACTGTATAGAATAAAAAGCTTTCTGACTCCCCCAGCCAAGGTAGCCATTGCTCGATCTTACCTTCTCTCTACTCTCCTGTACACATCTCCTCTTCTTCTAAATAACAATAAGACAACCCTAAACAAGATCGCTAACTGTTATAATCACATCGCCAGATTTGCCACTGGGCTCCCTTTTAGGACACATCACTGCATCAACCTAACTCAGCTCGCCTGGCTCGAACTACCTAGTCTATTGCTATATAACCAACTGATCATGGCCCACAAAATTATATACAACCCTGAAAACACCCCTGCACTCAAAAACCTAGTCACCCTGTATAACAACCCACGACCATTGCGCTCTTCTAAGAGAGTCCTCATCCAGACATACAAAACTAATAACCTAGCCGGTGACTCTCTCCTTTCTAACTCTCTAGGCAGATCTTGGAACCTTTTACCTCCTGAGATTACCTCACTTTCTTCTCTAAGTTATTTCAAAGCCAACGTCAAACTATACCTGGGGTCAAAATGGACCTGCTATTGTATCAAGCCTGGCTAAACCTCTCTCCATATAATGTACAATCCGCAAATGTCACCTTTTAGTAACTACAACTTTCACACTTACTCACTTCTGATGTTATCTAATGAATTTTAATGACACTATTAGAAATGACAACTTTTTTGACTGCATGTTAAAAAAAAATGTGTCTCAATGTTCTTAAGTAACGTTTTTCATGCTACCCAAAGTTTTGTGTTATAAAAATGATACTTTGTTTTTTTGTTGTTGGAGCTTTTCTCCCCGGGCCTCCACTGAAAATGGACATATATCCAGTTGGACTATCCTGGTTAACAAATGTAAAATAAAATAAATAAATAAAATAAATTACATAACAATGCTTAACTTAAAATGTCACTATCACACTGACAAACAGAACTGTGTGCAAGACAGTAAGGTCTAGCCCACCACTGTTCTCATGGTGAAACATATGAAAATGTACAGTCATATACCTTAATGTTTCTTATTACAGATGTCCCTCACATGTTGTAACGTCCTAGGTTAAAAACATTTAATACCCCTCCCCCATAAAATGTCTTACAAGAGCATATAACAGTGTTCTCCATACACTGACCTCCAGAATGTGCAGGGTCACACATGTTTTGTCCAGCTGTAGCCCTCATATATATGGATCCTACCCCACAACTTGTGTGGGAGTCCAGAACATCACTGGAATGACAGCAACAATGTCAGCACTAAATAATGATAGACCATTAACTATCAACCTTCTACTGCATGACATTGGGACAAAGCCTGGTATATAAGTGGAGGACAGAGGCTAAAACACAGGGCCATATTTGAAATATTGCTGTTATACACTGTGAAAGTTGCTGGTGTTACAGGATTGGTTGCAACATACCCTTACTCAGGAATATGAAGGCAGAAACACAAATGGATGTTGCCGTGTACTGATAGCAATCAATAGAGAGAATGCCACTGATATGTCAAGGAGAAGACGTGTGTGAGGAACAGACAAAACATAACAGCCAATCATCTGACCATCATGTGGATAGGCTCACAGTTGAGAGCTATGAAGACAGACTGCATTCCATGCAAAACTAGCACACAAACCCTGTAAAACTAGCTGTATTCAGTGCATATAACAGCAATACTCATACACTGTACCTAGGTCTGGAACCTTATACAAACATGTAGTTGGCCTGTGTGCACAAGCCCTGTTGTAAGAGGTATAGCTACATGCTGTCTGTAACACTGCTGCCCACACACAGGACATATGTCTTCTATACAGGAAATGTAAAGGGACAATGCCCACTCTGTCACTGCATACAACAAAATAAAATGTGTACTACTACTGATTGTTGCATTGCCATGAAACTGATATGGGTACTACAGTAGGCACACTTATCACATAGTAATCAGAAAAGTGTACAACTGTGTTATGACCCACTGTCCATGCCTACCACTAACATCTGTATCAACACCCATATACACTGGAATTCAAAGTGTACAAACCCCAGTTGGAATACCAGGTTTGTGTGCTGTATGCAATGTGACCACAGGAAGTTATGTCAAAACGTTTCTCATCTCAAATGTGACCCATAACCTGTAAAATTCTACTTAAAAAGAAACAAAGCTGTTTCATGGAAGGTGAGCAACCACTGCCAAATGAAAATGTGATATGACGTTAGAGTACAAACCAATACAACTGGATGATGTAATCCTCTCAGCAGGTGTTTACACAACATATCAGTGTTGCACACACATTCAACTGGCTTACTGTACTATGTATTACTTCCCATATGCTGGAGGGACAGGGTCATAACCCAGAAACTGCACATACTATGGAATATACTTCCCATACATGTCAAGCAGAGCACCTCACTTGTCCTCTTCAAGAGAGAGCTTGATGAGTGGATGAGAAATAGAAAATTCACCACAAGGATCACTCCAGTGGCTTTACTCAACAGATGCGCTGGGAACTAAGGATGGGTGTCGAAATGTCAGGGTAATCTCATGGACTAGGCTTTTAAAGGCTCTAGGGCCATTAGCCTACTGCACACCTATGAACTTATATGATTCCACAGGACAGGTTGTTATGTTCCCTATTAAACTGAGCAGGCTATAGGACACATCACAGGTGGGGATTGTGTTGACATGTGCTTTTGTGGGGTCATGTTCCAATTGCACAAGTACTGTGCATTGTAACAGGGGTATGTACACTTCATATTCACTGTAGCTATATGGAATCAGCAGTACCTTACCTATACAACCATCCTCCACCAATGATTGAGTAATCCCCCTTGGTGAACACCACCAAGACACAAAGCACATACTAGTCTGCTATAGTGGCTGCACAGGGATGCATAGGTGCAGACCACAACTTGGAAGCAAGTGTACCTCTATCTTAGCAAACAGGTATGTTCACAGGTGACCTCCTGTAAGGCTGACTATGACTAGAAATCAGGCATATGCAAAACACCAAGGCCATTTGCAATCATATCTACACATATGTATGCAATCTCAGAGCCAGTAATACAAGTCAACCTCTACTGGGAGTAAAGTACACCTCATACACATATGCCATGGATACAGGCAACCTGCATCAGACAGGATAGGTGGGAACAGTGGCACCCTGTCCACAACAGTAGTACAGGGGGATATGCGTATCACCCACTCTCCTGCCAACATCAATGGTGAGCATGTACATAATGCTGACTGATGGCAACAACAGCAAATCTTCATGGGGCATGAGAACATCACAGTTTGCCTCCTACATTAACACAGGCATGTGCTCACAGTTCCATCACACAATACATTCAAACACACTCATGCCACCATCCACGCACCATCTGCATGGAAGATGGCCACTGTCATCCCTCTACACAGACATGAATGGTGTGTTGTGGATTATGCCATTAAGTGTCCAACATTGGGGGAACTGTACAGGTCAGGGCCAGGAGTGAAATGCAAGATGTACACATCATGATAGCTTACAGTGTTATGGTATAGTCTGGATTATTTGCAAGTAATACCTGCTGTTGATGTGTACATGGACAACTGTATGAGGTCCCCTGACCTTTTTTTCCTGTTGATGTCTTCCAGGTACAATGTTCTGGGAACACCTACTTGTTTATACACCATGGAAAATTATGCTGTAATTCAGTTCCTCATAGTCCATCATGACATCCTCTTTAGCCACAGGGCCCAGGATCTGCAGGAGAGGACCAATCTGTGTAACAAGCTCATCCACAGGGTAAACAATGTCGGCCTGAACAACCGTAATTATGAACAGGTGTGGCATTGCTGCACAGATCTGATCCCCCACGCCCATCAGTGTGCAGTTAGGAGGGACCAGCTAGCCACAAGTAAGGGGGTCATGTCATCCAGCCCCCATTGAAACATGCTGAGGAGCTCCTCACCAGCCTTGGGGCACCTACCAATCAGAAAAGTGAAGACAGCATTGTGGAGGTGGGTGCCACCTACACAATGGACAAAGAGCATGCAGGTAAAGCCCCAGGGCACTTTAGTTGACCACTGTTGCTTATCCATTTTCATCTGTAAAGTATCAACATGCATATGTTAGATAAGATAGTCTGTTCCTGCAGTGTAGTAAGGAACAGATGTGCATAATCTCTAGTATTGTGGCTTTGTACTGTTGGTGTGCTGAAATGCTACTCCCACCCTGTACCAATGCTAGAGGTGTGGCTATTGACATTACATCTCTCACACAACTATTTAGGTCCCTCTGGTATACAACTGGGGCAGTAGCTTGTAGCTGGTGAGTATTGAGTTGTTTTGTTCAGGTTTGCCAATACACCAGCCATGTTATGGCCATGCTATTTGCCATGCACAGCTGTAACACACCTGGTATAATGCATGCTGTACATGTTTATTTATTGTTGGTGTTAACTGCACTGCATCACAGTGGTCACCATGGTGGCATACCTGATGTGTATGTAAGAGTTCTGCAGTATACCTAACAACCTGTCAGTGCAAAATGTGTGGACAAAGATGAATATAATGGTGGGACAAATGGCCTACAGTAGGGGCATGTCTGAAACATTACCCTTATACAGTGGTTACAACAGTGTATACACCACTATTACAATGACAACTGTTCGTGATCTAAACAACGGCAAATCACAGTACCACACTCCACATCTTTTACAACCTGCAATGTGATCCTAACATGAGCAATTAATGTGTAATATGGAAACCTATGTTAGGACCACAAATATGGGGAATACATACCTTAACATACACTGGAAGCATATGCGTGCACACACTCCAAATACCATATTGTGGGAGCAGCTTGTAAGGTACTGACAGCATTCATTCTTCTTGAGTACAGCCCTTCCATCAAGTACAAGGCCTCAACGTCACACCACATAATGGCCTGCTATCCAAGAAGTATGTCCATGACATTTGCCCACTCACCTGCAACTGAGGCAGCCATGGCTTGCACACATCTTACAAACCATGAAATGGATCCCATATCCAAACCATAGCACTCAGGAATGGGAAAAGTAGCCTTACCTCACCATTGCATATACCATGGCAAACTGTGCAGACAGTCATGTATGTGTGTTTGAAGTATGGGACAACATTAATGCAGAAAATAAACAGATGCCCATCCAAAACAGATGGCAACACATGTTGCACACTGGTCATGGAGACTGCCCAAAAACATGCAGCAACACTGAGGGACTTGCAGGAATGTCTAGCAAGTACTGCTTGTGCAGTACCTGTGTCAGCAATCACCTGAAATCTGCATAAGTGTAGCCTATGGGTCAGGGTAATGAGATGGAAGAGTTGTTCCACAGGAGACATCATCCAGGGCTCTCTACAGATAGCATATGCATAACATCAAGTCTCCCAAAGGCATGTGTTGCAATGTGTAATGGTGTCGTGAGACCAAGGCTGAAACCATTACACATTGCAACACATGCCTTTGGGAGACTTGATGTGTTGCAATGTGCAATGGTGTCATGAGACCAAGGCTGACACCTACAGACAGTATTCATAAAGATACATGTGGTGCACAAGAAAGACCTCACTCCACCTCAGGGCCACCATCCCCATTTTACCTTGCTGGTGCCAGTGTACACCTTTAGGTTTGTTGTTTATTAGCAGGAACTAGGCTGGTAGACATGTCATTCAGAATTTGGAACACTGCAAAATAACACTCATGTGTGGCCCATAGTTGTCAAGTATCTGCAATATGGCTGATGATGCGAGCAATAGTGAATCCATGACTAACACATTTGTTTGATACCGCATTGGATTGCGTAGGTGATATGTCACATATCAGGTGTGTGTAATGTTAACATATGCAGTATTGTGGCCCCATTGCATACCATGGAAGAATCTGGCCTGTCAACAAGGGTGTGTACACTCCTCATATCCACATTAAGCTTTGAAGGTTGTCAGTGTAATTGGATTTTATTACTTATACATGCACTGCTGATGATGAGATCTGCAAATCAGAGGTCAGGCATTAACTATTGACATCAGTCCTCATATCATCCCAGGCTTGTGTCAGACAAACACATAGGGGCTGTGAGCAACACAGCAAACATAACTGCCACACATAAACACATTCAGCAATGGTGTGTACACTCTTGAGGTATGGCGCACATTACATGCCAGTGAGCTGTACAGGTGCACAGCAATACTGTGTACATGGGTGCAGTGTGTTCCAGGGGAAGGGACATCACCTGCTAACTCAACTCATGCATCACAGAGATGTATAATGTTGTTAACAAGGATTGAGTATGGCTGCAGTGCATGCTGTTGAGTGCCATATGTCATGCATGTTGACTGTTGGTTAATGAGAGGTCTGTGTGAGTGTTGTAGAGGTAAACCATAATGTACAGGTCTTAAATTACATTTGTTGTTTGCCCCTCACAGGTGCCGAGTTGAGTGAGGGTTTCTCTTTCAGGAAAACTGATGTTAGTGTCCATACAGACTCTGACAATGATGATAGGCATGGTGAGGCACAGGCAGTGTTGTCAGGGGCTGAAGCTGTGCCATCAGTTGACATTCCATTTTATCCAACCCATCGCTGCACACACTCTCAATGCCCATACATCACCAGTGGCCATAGATGAGGGACAGTTAGTGGGTGGTGGTATGGGACAGGACAGTGTTGGGACTATGGCAAGTGTGTCTGTACACAGCAGCCATAGCCGGATAACTGTTGAGGTACACACAGGCAGATGTACAGTGGTGCTCATAGGAAGGCTGCTGGCCATCATGCCCCTGGCAGTAGTGCCACAGCAGGTGTCACCAGATGCATGTTTTGGGCCCATCATGGAGGCACAGGCATGTATGGAACATTACACCAGGCAGAGTCTGAAGCTCCAGAGGGCTACTCATTCTGCTGTACTTGATAACATCCATGATCTTGCAGGTGCCCACCGTTATTTTGCAGAGGTCCTGGACAGATGTTGGGTGAGATGGTGGGAATCCTCGACTGTGTGGTGTGTGTGGTAGAGCATATGGTGGGAGTAGGGTGGTGGCCACTTGGACGTAGATCAGCAACATGCAACACCAACAGGTGGAGGTCTACGTGGATGTAAAACAACTCATGTCTGCTCCTATAGTGGCAGTACCAGCAACAGCACTGCAGGGGGGGTGCTGTCCACACCACAATGCAGCAGGCCACGTGCACGTGGTCCTGGCCAGTCCCAACAGAATGTGAATCCAGTGGACAATTGTCATCATCAGGGAAAGTAACATATCTGGGCTTCTGCCTGTTAGTGTCCGTGAAACCCCTGGAAGGCACAGTTCCCAAGTCTGTGACCAGAGACAGTGAACTGTACATCCTGCCGTGTACAGTCTGCAGCTGTCCAACAAACCCCTGTATAGGGCAGCCACATGGCAGACGTGTGCATACATGCACACACACTTCACCAACACAGCTAGGGCACCTCCATACTTACAAACACCACATCTGCGCAGCCAATTGAATAAAGAACCCCCTAACCCATACACATGATGTCAACCAAATGGCTCAGCCTAGGCCTCTGCAAAGCTTGCCAAAACACCCTGTGCATATGATGATACATGTGCCACATCCCTGTTATCCATACCATTGATGCAGGGACATGTTGATATCATTCTGATGCACATGATGAATGTCCTAAGGTTTAGCAATGTAATGCTGTTGAACGTGTTTTCAGCAGGAATGATTAATGCTTACACGTCAGGGTGTGTAGCTGTCCAGCCATGATGTATTATAGCTGTTATTAACAAAATGATTGATTGTGGTGTCCATAATGTATTCTGTTTGTGTTCTAGGTCTCTATGTGTCAGCAGGATGTTGGTCTGCTGTTTTGTCCTATATGGGGTGTAGCACTGTGATGACACATTGACTATGTCATATCTTGGGTGCAGTTAAACACAGGTAACAGGTATGTATAACATTTACTGAATGTGCCACATAGCTGATAGGACTCAGGGGTGTATACAGGTGAGTGCATGGTGGCTGAGGACAGCAGCTCTTCTACAGTGGACAATTGTAAGTGTACTGTGTGGCACACACCAAATGTTTGTGAATAACACACACACACACACACACACACACACACACACACACACACACACACACACACACACACACACACACACACACACACACACACACAGGCTTTGGTGTTGATGCAATACACAGAGAATACTGTTCACATGGATGTACTTCATTTTGCAGTGAACTCATTTTGGCCTATATAATTCCACCCAGACCAAATTGCCAAACCATCAAATCAGGAAATAATCAGTTCACCAGTTTAATGTCATTGACAATGGTACTGACAGGGTATATGTCCTCTTCCCCAATGTAGTGCAATCCTGGAGTTGGTAAACATAGGTATGCTGGTGTGGGTGGCACAGCCTCCCACTTTGGAGGGTGTGGGGTGATGTAGAACCATACACAGTGTGATTAACAAATAATTAACCTATTAACATAAACTGCACAGTATAACAGCAAACTATGTGGGGGATACCCTCAACAATAATCCCAATGTGGGTGGCTGTGGCCACAACAATCACACCTATATATATATATATATATATAGATATTTATATATATATATATTTATATATATATATATATATATATATATATATATATATATATATATATATATATATATATATATATATATATATATATATATATATATATATATATATATATATACCAACTCCTGTATCACTGTACAGCTGTACAGTGGGGAATTGAGCATGTACACATCCACTGCTAGTTTTGCTTGAATGTATTTCCACAAGATGATTGCTTTGAAATGTTACCTTTAGCCAGTTAGTTCTCAGACAAATGATCTCCTGGGACATATATTTTCTGCAAACTGAAGTAGATCCCTTCATGTGCATATGTACGTACTTGGCAGCACTGAGAGTAGAACCCCCTACCTAGGTACTTCTTGCTACTAATGTGTTTCACTTTCATTGCACACACCACAGAGCATTTAGGGTGAGGTGTGTCACAAGTTTCCTGTTAAGTGAAGAATATCACCAGGCCTTGTACAGTATGGTAATGGGGGATGTACTGGGTGTTAAAGAACAATACATAGAATGACATACTGTCATATACACACTGACAAACACAAACAGTCATAGACACATCTGACAGACCTGGGTTTATCAGTGCTAACTACCTTGTCAGTGATTCGATTCTGCTACAGTAAATTTGCATACAGCACATGCATCATTGGGTTGGATAGTGTAATCAGTTACCTGTATGGTTGATGGTGACAGCGGACCTCATACAGTGGACCTTGGGACATGTACTGAGGGTACCATGGTGTAAAGACAGTATACCCAGCCCCTACACCCCACACTGGATATTGTACTCACTGAAACCCATGATACTTCTCTGATATACCCACAATCACACATTCACCAGGACTGCAATACAACCCCTTGTCTGTCTAATCAGTGCTACTACAGGGATATGCATTTATTGCACAAGCCACAGGTATAGTAGGGTGAGGGTTTGTCATGGCTCTCCTAATATCAGCAACATCGCTATCCCTTATAATGTATGGCAAAGATTATTGTATTTGGAGAATGTGGCCTCAGAATGCTGTCTCCTACAAATATGCACACTCACACACATGCACACACATGCCAGGACTCAGAGGGTAACCCATGCCTATCTACCCATCTGTAGAACAGTGTTGTGCTGGTACTGCAAGCTCCAGGTAGCCCATAGGGTGAAGAGTGTAACAAGGTACATTTAACATCAATTACAACAGCAGCTGTTTCTAAGTATGGCAATGGGTGGTGTAGTGGGTGTGAAGGCCCTCAGGGTATTGTCAACTTTAAGTTTACAAACACATAGACACTGTTATTCTCAGTAATGCACACTGACACATTGGTCAGTACTGGGGTCCATAGGTGCAGGTGTTCCTAGATGTGTACCAGGCTAATGTCCATGGAGAGATAAGAAGAGCAGGGCATGTGGGCACACTGGTATCATGCCACCTGACATTTGTCAGCAGGTCATCTATCAACCAATGCCACTTGAGTGATCCCCAGGGTGACAGTTAAATTCAACATCCAGTCATCTGGTTTTCTCTTGCAGAAGGCCATTGAGGTGCTCCAATTGACATGTATGCAACATAATATTACATAAAATGGCCAGTGTCTGGGTTAGAGACCTGTACTTAAGCATGTTCTGTTGACTGTGGTAGTCTGGTTGAGGTATCCATGGCATGTGGTGCATAGAGGGTGGGGTTTCCTAGTTGTGGCATTCATAACACAGCTGGGCAGACATGCCAGTGTCAGTCAATCATAGATTGCCTGTAAACAGCCAAGATGGATACCTGACATCTGCACATCTGTACAGAGGACATAGAGAAATCAGCTAGCCAACAGGTTATGCATTAGGATGAATGTTTTGACAGACAGACATCTGACACTAGTAGGTATGCCATTAGTACATGACAGCAGCCCTCAATGAGATGTCCTAAACACATAGCATTCTGCAGTTAATATCCACAGATCAGCTCAATATCCAGTAGGAGATACTTAATAACATACAGCTCACACACCAAGAACACTATAGCCAGTCCTAAGAGTCCAGCTTTGCATGCAGGGGTGTATGGTTCCAGTACTACAATCTGCAATCTACTCTTACTTGGAAAAGCACTGTTAAAAGTAGTAACATACTGATACAATACATGCAACTGTGACTGCATATAACCTGGGATACTACCCATGTATGAAACATATACAAAGAGAAAAGATTGTTGCACTAGCCATGTATACTCAGGTGTCCCATACAGTATACTCACACCCCTTGCTATGATAATGACAGCACGTAGAAGCATGTTATGTACATGGGATTAAATACACTTATTAAAAATGTCATTATCCTGCTATTTTATCAGACTGGAATGTGATCACTGATTACCAGGGCTGAGATATGCTTAGCAAGTACAAACATTGCTTAAATGTAAGTGCTAAGCAGATATGTCCACTAGTAAGCGAAGCCTACACGGTGTAAGTGCTCACTCACTTAACCGTACGTTAGCATGGCATACCGTCACACAGACCCGCTTAAAGCTGCTCAAAACTGCCTTAACCACTCTGTATCCAACAGTCCTTGTTCTGCCTAGCAACAAAACAAACAATCCTTTCAGGTCATGAACCCAAGGACCCTGTACAGTATAGCCGCAACAGTTAACGACTAAGCCATCGGAGAAAATATCTGTTGTTTTTTTCAAATATATCATTCAGTACATATAATGAATATTAGTGAACAACTGCTTTGACTACCACAATTGTTTAGTACCTGTAAGTGAAAATAGTGTTGAATCAGTCATGTTTTTATATCTAAATATACACATATCAGATAAATATGGTGGGATACATCTGGCAAGGTATATACAACACTCATGTTTACACATAACAAGGATATGGATATATATGTATATATACATATATATAAATATATATATATATATATATATATATATATATATATATATATATATATGTGTGTGTATGTGTGTGTGTGTGTCTGTGTGTGTGTGTGTGTGTGTGGTGTGTGTGTATGAATATATAACATATGCCAATAAAATGTAGTAGAGTCATACCTCAGCACCATAAGTCACAACATCTTAGTGCAAGGGAATGTAATGTAAGTATTGCAGGTATACATGTAGAATGTTGCTATAGTAACAGGGGTTGTGTCAACAGACATGTTGTGTAGGAAATAACTTCTGATACTTGTACGTACACCATTAGTTACTGACAGACATCATAAAATCATCATAGTGAAGTACCTCACAAATCACAGTAATGATCCAGTGGAATACAGCAGAAATATGACCAATAAATGTGAACAGTCTGACACAATCTGGTCAGTCCAGAGGTATACACAGAACTCCTTAGTGCAAGATGTGTGGACCAAGCCTGACAAAGGGGATGTTTACAGCCATGAAAATGGAGATGTCACACAAACACTGGAATAGATAAGCTCACACAGTTGATGCATTCACACCCTCCTGTCTGTCCTAACACATGTTAACTGGAGGAGCAGAGGTCTAAAGCCCACATACTTCCCACTGGTTAGTGACATACATCTTCACAGCAACCCTTACTGCTTTTTCAGAAATATAGAACACATATGGTGGCCAGGCAACAGTACATCTGACAAATATCTGGACATAACATCACACTAGTTAAATACACTGAGCTGCTAGGCATATCACAAAGCACTGTGTAAACTATAGGCAGACTGCCACAACAATGACCCAAGTTTCGTATGGGGGAATGCAAATGTACTTGCAAATATAGCAGGCACTAATGGGGGGTTGGGAGGGTGGCCTAATGGTTAAGGTGTTTGCCTTAAAAACACAAGGTGCAGGGTTTGAGTCTTACAAGGGATAATTGGCTAGGCTTAAAATGGCTCGCAAGGGCAATTAGCTTAGTACTAATCTATGAACCTATGAACTACAGGCATGTAACAGCATGGAGTAACAGACACCAGTGTGAAAATGCAAACCCACAACCAATCTCAACACAGTCACATTATGGTAAGCCTAATTAATAGTACAGTATATAGACTGTGTGAACAAAACCATCCTTATATTTGCCACGCACACACTAATCCTACATATACTGGCCCAATTCACAGTGTAGTCTGACACCTGACTGTGGTATGGGACATGTCTCAGTCTGGCCCTACAAACATATACTCTGACAGAGTCCCCAAAACTGGAGCAGCATGCAACATCAGATAGAACAGGATCAAGAACACTGGCCTCTACCACAGTATGTACACAGGCCAAGTAACATATTCACAATACACAGCTACACAATACTGATACTCTGTCAACAATCACCTTAAGTACACAGACCTCACTACTGTACAGACTACAGTAAAATGTCCAGGTTTTGTCCTCAAATATAAGGCCTACTATGCAGAACATGTCTAGCAGTCTAATATATCACTGGCTTATCAGGTATGATGTCAGTAAATAATGATATACTGTACATATGCACCTCTTACTGCATGACATATGGACAAAGGGTGACAGACTTGGGAGACAGAGGCACAAACACAGAGCCAATATTGACATACTGCTGTGATAAACTGAGAAAAATTCCTGGTGTAACAGGGTTTGTTGTGTCATATCTCTTCTGAGGGTATGAAGTCAGTAACTCACATGGATGTCATCATGTACTGACTGCAATCATCAGAGTATGCTACTGCATTTCTTAAGATAGGAAATGTGTGAGTAACACACTACATCTAAGACTCCAAACTCTGGCCAGTCTGCAGATAGCCCTACAGGTGAGAGTTTCTTCAACCACATAACACTGTCATGCCAGACTTTAAATCATGTAGAACAGCCATATCCACAGAAACCCTGTTAAACCAACATTACTTCAAATGTAGAACAGCAGTACTTACATTCTGTCCCCATGTCTGGAACATCCCCCTCCTGTTTGTTGACCTGTCTCCACAGTGTATGTTGTAAGAAGTATTTCCAACTACCCTCCGTGATGCTGTTTGTCAGCCACCCGCATGAAGTCCTGCTCACAGTGAAGGAAAAGGGCCAACACCCACATGAAGTGCTTAATTATAGGAGTGTGTATCCATGCAATTGACTTTAGGAATGATACCACAGCTGTTCAACATGCAATTAGCAAGTGGGGGACTCCAATTCACACACAGGCCATCAGCTGATCATGAGCATTACCTGCAAAACTCAAGCTGCTGCCTATGTAAAACAGATGTACTTTTCCACATCCACCAGAGAGGGAGAGAGAGAGAGAGAGAGAGACAGAGACAGAGACAGAGAGACAGAGAGAAAGGAAGAAAGGAAGAGAATAAGAGCCAAGCGTGTTTGTGTATGATCCGTGGGTGGTGAGTGGTATCTGGGTATTATAATGATTGCCTATATTGTTTACTAATCCATAATGTCACATAGTAATTGCACACGGCTGTACACATTCATGGCTGAGGATTGTCTAGAACAACCTCTATAGTGTTTGAAAACTGTTGGCCTTGTAATGTGGACATTGGGACATATAACTCTTCAATATAATGATGTAGCAAAACCCACACTGTAATGGATCCTGTCATTGCACAATCATCCCAACACCCACACAGGATACTGATAACACATACCCAAACACACACTTACCAGTACTGAGTTTTATACCCCTACCCGACTATGTATTGCTAATACAGTGTTACACAGTTATTGCACATGCCACAGAGCTTACATATTGGAGAGCTGGCCATAGGTTCATGGGTAGGTACTAGGCTATTGGCCTAAAGGCCTAAGTAATCCTAGCCACCAAGGTTCCCTGGCTTACGCCACCCAAGAAAGTTATTACCTGTGCCCCTGTTAAGCAGAGCCACAGAAGTGATCCCTGGGGTGTATTTCCTATTTCCCATTCACTCATCAAGATTTTTCTTGAAGAGTGCTAAAGAGGAAGTTTGCTTGACATAGATGGGTAGCTTGTTCCAGAGTATGGGAAGTCTCTGGGACAGGAATCTATCCCTCCAGCATGCTCTGCTTATTGTGGTGACATGGTTTAGGTCCCTTGAACGTGTAGCTTTTTGGGATTGGGATTTCATTAGGTGTAGCATGTCCAACAGCTCTGGGTTTGACATAGCTTTATATGTTAGGCAGAGATCTCCTTGGAGTAGGCGATATGCTACAGAGTAAAGCTGGAGTTTTTTGAGATGGTCAGTGTAGGGTATCTGTTTGAGGCCAGTAATTCTCTTTGTGAGGTACTTCTGTGTCCTTTCCAGCTGTTGCAGATGTCTTGTAAGGTACATTCCAAAAGGGGCATTGTACTCTATAATGAGTTTAATGAGTGTCAGGTAGAGGGGAACAATGACCTCTTTTTTTCCTGGATGAGAACCCTTTTGTGATGATGTGTGCCATATAGAAGGATTGCCTGACTACTGTGACAATGTGATTATCAAAGTTGAGACTACTGTCCACCTGAGTCCCAAGGTCTCTTATCACACATTTGGCATTAAGTAGACTGCCATCTATGTGGTAGTTCATGGGTACAGAGTTTCTACCAAAGGGGGTGGCAATCTACTTTTTGGCATTTAGCTTGAGGTCATGGCTCTGACACCAGACATCTGTCTCAGTAAGGCCCTTCTGTAGGGTGGGAGGTTGGCATAATGGTTAAGGTGTTTACCTTACAAACAAAAGGTGCAGGGTTTGATTCTCACATGGGGTAACTGGCTAGGTTTAAAGTGGTCCACAAGGACAGTTAGCCTAGTACTAGTCTATGAACCTATTTAGGATGCCCACATCATCTGGGTCCTCTGCTATGGCACCTAGTTTGCAGTCATCTGCAAACTTCATTAGCCAAAGGCCTTCTGTGTTAGCCTGTACTTCAGAGAAGTAGATACTAAACAGGAGAGGTCCCAGGACTGAATCCTGTGTTACTCCACTTGTGCAAAGGTATTTTTGAAGGTGAGTGACATCAGCAGCAGTGCTAAAGAAGGAGTAAGGGACGTGCAGTTAGTGTGAATGTCCACAAAATCAGGTGTCAACAAAGACACACACACTCACTCTCAGAGAAACACACACATTATCACAGTTGTCAGGATCAGGATTAGAACTCCTACCTAACTAGTTTGTTACACTACAGCATTATGCAGTTATCACAAGCCCCACAGTGCTTATAGAGTTGAATCATGGCCAAAGGGTTATTTCAAGGATAATGACATCAGCAGGCATGCTAAAGTATGGCAATGGGAGGTATAATGAGTGTTAATGGCTTCAAAATCACACACACACACACACACACACACACACACACACACACACACACACACACACACACACTTGCCAGTACTTAGATGCATAGGTTCATTGCTTCACAGGTGTGAGGTAGGTGAATGGGCCTGAAGTCTGTACAAGGCTAGGCAAAGGGAATACCTTGGCATCAGGCCACATGACAATAGTCCCCAGTGTGGCTCAGGGGTGTAGTCCCTGGAGTGGTCCCCAGGGATGGGTATTTTATTCACCATCCACTCATCTGGGTTACTATTGTGGGTGGCCAGTGATGTGCATTACGTCCCATGTATGTGATCTATATTCCATAACATGGACAGTGTGTGGGTTGTGCACATGTCCCACATGCATGTTCTTTGATGTGTGGAAGTATACTGGAGGTCACTTGGGCATGCTGTGTGGACAGATTGTTATCTTCTGATGTAGCATTCCTGACCTCATTTGGTGAGACCTGACTATGTAACTGAGGTTGTGCTTGCACCTACAGTGACAACATGACACAGGTATTCAGTGGAGTTAGTGGTGTGTGTCCATACAAGGTATGTGTATATGGCATGGTATTCCTTTTGTGGGTTATGCTTGCAGACTTTACAACTGTTGCAGGTGTCCAGTGGGAACATAGCAAAAGGACCACTATACACATTTATTTGCCTACTGTGGGGATGGAACAGGGTACCATGTCCTTTTACTTGCTGGATAACACACACTCAGCCAGGAGATATAACACATCAAAGTACTTTCTGATGTCAGTGGCACTGTTGTGGTCAACAGGCATGTATTCCACTGCAATCACACCGTGATTACTATCTGTAAGACAATATGCAGGGAACTACCAATATAGCCAAGTGTATTTGTGTATGAGACGTGGGTGGAGAGTGGTTTCTGAGTAATAGCAGGGCTGCCTATTGTATGATTACACTCAACAGGGTTTTAAGGTTGAAAGTAGTTCTGTTACAAATATGTAACATAAATAACGTATAAAATAAAGCTTGCTTAAATGCAGAAAAAGAGTTTAGTAATATGTGATCAGCATCCATACTAAATGACCGTGGCTTGGAAAATAAGGAATCTGCTGAATGGACATTTTTCCTTACAGACTTAAAAACAGGATACATGCAAGAGCAAAAATGAAAAATCTGCTTTTAAAATCACTGTGACAATGTGTTTCCTTAAAAACATGTTTTTCTGCATGAACAACAGGGCACGTGTCAAAGGAAAAATCAAAGATCAATGCAGCCAAGGTTCAGTTAAGGTTCCTTTATTCTTGTACAAGGAGACAAAAATGCAGTTCAGAAGTTTGTCTGACATTATACAGGAAATCCTTCATTATTATACTGTTCTATAAGCCATTGCCCTCTAAGATGACATAATTAAATACAACTCTAAGCATTGTTCTAAAACAGGTGTTTACTAAGTTTTTCTACTGATATAACAATTATAAATGTTCCCATGAGAAAGTTTTCTCAAAAACAACGTGGTCTTGCTGACCACCGGTCTGTAACAATTCACTCATATTCGGTGTTACAATTGGTGATTCTTTACTACTTTGAGCACAAAGCATATACTGATTACAGCCTATAGTCTTATCTAGTTCCCCTACAGCTGCAGTGTTCACTCAACACGAACAAGGTTATTTGCCTAAGTCTAATAACATTTCAGAATGCCGTATTGTTCTATTCTCCTAATGCTAGCAAAATCATCTGTTTCTCATTGTATGAACAAGGTCATTCACTGAGCTGACCAGAAGCAAAGTCAGAAAGTACATGCAATTATTTTCAAGCCTGTAACAGAATAAATGTGTTAACCCTTTTAGACTTCTAATGCAGCAAGCATAACACTAATACATATATGAATACTATATATGTGAATACATATTTTTCTAACAGCATGTTTATGACAATATGTTTCCTTAAAAACATGTTTTTCTGCATGGACAACAGGGCATGTTTATGACAATATGTTTCCTTAAAAAACATGTTTTTCTGCATTTACAAAGATACAAATAGAATAATAAAGACAAAAAACAGGATGTTCACACTGTCTGAAAAGCTGAAAAATAATATCATTAAGTCAGCAGTTTGTGTCAGCATCTGCAACAATCAGTATTGTTTCTACAGGATGAGCAATTCTCCAAAATAGAATACCAAGAGGAAATGTATATGTATGTGCATGCCTAAAATTGTATATAAAGATCTGTATTAATCCAGTTATGTTAGGGGTATTGGTAGGGACACATTTGTCCTGAGGTAAATGTTATATCTCTCACATCATCTGTACTATATGAGAAGTGGAACAGTACTTTAAGCTGTAACAGAAGTATGTGTGGTTTGTTATAAAAGTTATTGGTTACTGCTCTTAAAGACAGGTGCTGCAAAGTATATTCTCTCATCAGTGTATATTCTGCAAGTTTCTGTATGCCACAGACTGTGAATGCAAATATAACCAGACTTTGATTTCAGCAGAATCCAGCCAGCAAGACTGAGTGTCTTAAGAAGACATCAAATCCATCACAGTAAGCAGCACCATATAATTTTTCACCTATATTGTTCTCCAGTCCATAATGTCACATTTAGGGCTATGGATTGTCTAAATCAATGTCTCTAGTGTTTGACATCTGTTGGCCTTGTAAGGTGGACATTGTGACATATACTAGGTCCTCAACATAATAATTTAGCAAAACCCTCCCCACAATGGATCCTGTTACTACACAACAACAGTAACCTCCACACAGGATACTGATGACAGACTGACAGACGCGCGCGCACACACACATACACACACACACACACACACACACACACACACACACACACACACACACACACACACATACACACACACGCACACTTACTAGTACTGAGATGCAAACCCCTACTTATGTATTGCTATTATAGTGTACCGCATTTATTGCACGTGCTACAGAGGTTATAGGATGGATGTTGTCCCAAGGTACTTCTAAGATGAGGAACATCCCCAGCCCTTGAAAATACTGGCATTGGGTGATGTAGTGGTTGAGAGATCCCAAAAGTAAGTTTACCCTACACACACATTTACATTTGCCAGGAGTGAGGTTCAAACCTCTATCTAACAATCTTTATGAACCATTATGGCAACACATTTACCACATGCACCACTGACCTTACATGGTTTAGGGTTGGCAACAGGTACTTTTGAGGTGCATGATATCTGTAGGATTGGTAACGTTAGGCTCTGGGATGTGTACTGGGTGTAAATGGGGCCAAAATCTTTCAGGTACAGACATACATATGTAGACACGCAAACAGTTGCCACAGATGAGATTCAAACTCTTACCTATGTAGTTACTGCTACTACATTGTTCCGCATCTATGGCATGCACCATGGAGCTTACATACTGGATAGCTCTCCACAGGTATCTTTGAAGGTGACTAACATCAGCAGCAGTAATAAAGGAGGGGGAAGGGGAGAGTAGTAAGTGTGAATGCCCATAAAATCAGGTATCATCAAAGACGCACACACTCTCTCACACAAACACAGTTTCACAGTTGCCATCTCTGACATTAGAAATCCTACCTAACTGGCATGCTACACTATAGTACTACACAGTTATCACAAACACCATGAAGCTTATATTTTGTAGAACTCTCCACAGGTATCTTTGAAGATGACTAACATCAGCAGCAGTGCTAAAGAAGGGGCAAGGGAAGAGTAGTAAGTGGGAATGTCCATAAAATCAGGTATTATCAAAGGCACACACAAACTCTTGTTCACAGACACACACAGTTTCACTGTTGCCCTGTCTGGGATTAGACCTTCTACCTAACTAGTATGCTACAGTATAGTATTATGTGGTTATTGAAAGTGCCATGGACCTTTTATGTTAAAGAACTCTCCACAGATAGCTTTGAAGGTGATTAACATCAGCAGCAGTGCTAAAGGATGGGTAAGGGGAAAGTAGTAAGCGTGAGTGTCCATAAAATCAAGTATTATCAAAGATACAGACACTGTATCACACAAACATACACAGTTTCATAGTTGCTATCTCTGGGATTAGAACTTCTACCTAACTAATGTGCTACACTACAGTATTGTGCATTTATTGCAAGCACCAGGGAATTTATGGGGCTGGCACTTACCCAAAGGGTTATTCAGGGTGACTGACATGAGCAGACATGCTAAAGTGGGGTAACGGGAGGTACACACACACAATTTCACAGTTGCCACATCTGGGATTAGAACTCCTACCTAACTAGTATGCTACACTACAGTATTATGCAGTTATCGCAAGTGCCATGGAGCTTATGGGGCATGCACTTATCCAAAGGGTTATTTCAAGGTGACTGACATCAGCATGCATGCTACAGTAGGGCAATAGGAGATGTAGTGACAGTGAATGGCCTCAAAATCATTCATCTTAACATACAAACACAGTTTTACAGTTGCCATGTTTGGGATTAGAACTCCTACCTAACTAGTTCTCTACACTACAGTATTACACGCTTATCACAAGCACCACTCAGTTTATAGGGCTGTAGCTTTTGATAGCAAGAATATTTTTTTTAAAGTTATTTCTTAAAGTATTAGGGCTGAGGTTTGGCCTGAGGGTTATTTCAAGGTGACTTACATCAGCAGGAGTGCTAACATGGGCAATGGGAAGTACAGTGTGTGTGAATAGGCCATGCACCATTCCTCTGGAACACACACTCAGTCACACACAACTTTACATTTGACAGGACTTGGTATACAAATGCTAGAAGCATACTGATTTGTACTATTGTGTTACACAGTTATCACAAGTACCACAGACACTATAGGGCTGAGGTCTACCAAAAGCAATGTCTGCAGTGATTGACATAAGAACATCATGTGATACTAGCCAATTGGATGTGTGGTCAGTGGACAGGCCTCATGATGGAAATCTCTCTGTCACTGTTTGTCTCTCTCTTCCCCACATCTCTGTGTGTGCATGTTTGACATATTATAGTGTGTTGTTGTTGGATATGTGTGAGTATTCCTATCCAATGTGTGTGCAAAGCATGAATGGTGTACAGTGTGGTGTGTGTGCACAGACATCTGAGACTGACAGATATGTATACTCCACTGTGTTGTCACACATGGGCTTCATTTCTCTAAGTATAGGAGCATGCCCAGTATGACCTTCTGTATTGAGTGTGTGAATCCATTCCAGGAAGGTTGTACTCCTATCCAGGATTTGGTGTTCTACACCTACAGCTAGCAACCTGTTTCTGCAGGATATCTGTAGATAGGTTGACAATATGGAGTCACAATGGGTGACAGTGGGATACTGCAACTATTGTGGCTGTGCTGCTTATGTTACATGGTTGGTGTTAGCAGAGATATTCAGACATATGTACTGTTTTACACTGTGATGTATCATGTCATCAACTATGGACAGATATACTTATTTGCTCACAGGTATTTCCTGGGAAATACAAGATGAATGAAGTTGTGTCCAGTATTGTGGTCTACAGCCTACATATTCTTGCACACTCATGCCATTCTAGAGGGATAGCTGCAGACACTTGCTGATGGGTCTGTATAAATGGTCCAGCACCTTCGTACTGTGGTGGCTGAGGATCCCCTGCTTGTACATATATCGACGTAACAGAATGGCCATATCCTGCTGTGGCCATATCTCTCAGCTGTACAGATTCATCTAGGTTACCCAGAGTCAGGGCTCATATATCTGGTCAGTTCCCCTTCACATTATGGTTTACAAGCAGGTTTGTAGCCACCCATTACTGGGTTTGCAGGCAAGGGTGGTATGAACACACATCAGAGTTTCAGACTTCACACACTCCATGATGTCCATGCTTCTACACCTCCCCACTCTGTTATTCTATCCTCTTCTTAACGTTATGCGAGCAATGTCTGAGAAGTATCCCTATAGTTGTCCCTTCATCTCAGCGGTATTTAGGGGTTAGTTCACAGTTCATGCAGTAGGACATGGTTGGCATTCTACTGGGATTTGTCAACATGGCCTTGCATTTGTGTTTTGTTGACTGTGTTATGTTTCCAGTCCGTGAAAGGATGGAATAGCAACCAAGAACCAAAAATACGCTGCCTGGTAGCAATAAAGGCTGTCCTCTTGTAATAATTCCACTGTGAACACTCGGAACCAGCTAAAACACTTTATTCCAAATGTGCAGAATGAGATCACGATACGTACAAAAACATCAGTGCCAAAGAATTAAAGTAAGAATAAAAATACAAATGGATTTAGTGCGCTTTCGTCTATACAAACGAGACTTCATCAGAATCCATTACTTTTCACATAGAAAACACTTTAAATATGCTACTGATGATGACACAGTACTTGTCAAGTATTTTGAGTACTTTCTATGGTAGTTCATGTTTTGAGTGCCAATTTTAAACCAATAGGAGACAGAGGTAGATTATTTAAAGTGTTTTCTATGTGAAAAGTAATGGATTCTGATGAAGTCTCGTGTGTAGAGATGAAAGCGTGCTAAATCCATTTGTATTTTTATTCTTACTTTTATTCTTTAGCACTGATGTTTTTGTACGTATCATGGTCTCATTCTGCACGTTTGGAATAAAGTATTTTAGCTGGTTCCGAGTGTTCACAGTGGAATTATTACAAGAGGACAGCCTTTATTGCTACCAGGCACTGTATTTTTGGTTCTTGGTTGCTATTCCATCCTTTCACAGACTGGAATCATTTGTTTTTGGTTTTTGGTTTCGCTGGTGGTATGAGGAGTCCTTTACATACTAATATAGACATGGAAAATCAATCTTTACTCAGCGAGCTCATTAGGGTTATACAAACCCACTCGCAGAGTACATCATTAATTATATCATCACAGGAATCAGTTAACACCATTCCGTGTGGCCAAGGAAGTCGGGGTGACATTGTGGAGCAGACGCAGAGCTTGACATCATGAGCGAGCGACAGGAGAAATAACACGCATTCTCCAAACACCAGAGGAGAAGAGAGAGTTGTTTGTAATGGTAACAATGGAGAAAATACGAGAGATAATAGATTGGAAGGCAGAAATGATACCCAGTAGACGGTTTGAATCGCTCAGAAAGGTACCAGGGCATTGATTTTGGGGAATGGTTAGACAGATCATTTTCCATTAACCAAGCACCTCTGGAGAAAAAGCAGCCTGTGAACGCTACATACAAGGACAAATATAAGATGTTTAAGAACCAATTGTCCAAATACAAGAATTTAGCGTTGGACAACTGGTATTTGAATAAATGTATTGAATTAAACATTGTTCTGAAGGGTTTGAGACTTAACAAATTTCCCAATAACATTGAAGGGAACAATGAATTTTTTAAAGCTATATGCAAATTATTGAATTACTGTGGCATAGCAATATTGAGAGTTATGATAAAAAACAATGTAAAAACTATGGAAATGTGCAAACAAGAAATTGACAAATTACAAAGAGAAATTAGTGAAGGTATGTTATTTACAATAAAAAAGTACAAAAATATATATTGTAGAACTTTACAAGATCTAGATTATCAGTTATCCAGCAATCACAAAAGGAAGATGGGGAAGATAGAGCATGACAGAGTTGACTATCACGAAGGGAAAGCCTATGTTAACTTCCACAAATACAGGCACCCTAGGGGTGCCAACTTTAATCATTTCAAAGCAGAAAGGGGGAGAGTGGAACCATATTTCACTAGAACTCATCAATATGAGGCACAGAATGAAGGAATAGAGAGGGATCATTATGTTTTTGAAGAAATAGGGGACCCTTTAGGGGACAGTCCAGGACCAAGATGGTCCAAGAGGATAAGGAATCAGACCAGGCAACAATCTTATGCAGAGGTGACAGGTCAACAGTATGGACGACAAGAGGGGAGAGGAAGACACAGGAGGTGAATAGGGACAAGGTAGTCACACTAAACATGGGTTTTATAGGGGGGATGAATGGAATAGAGGAGACGAGGGAGGATACAAATGATACCTCAAAAGAAAAAGAAAAAGTATTACCTGAGGAAGATATATTTGAGTTAAATAACACTGACGAAGAATTATCCTATGAACCCTGTGAAGTTAACAGTCACAGTATTATTCACACTAAAAATCATTTCAATATTTATAATTATACTGAGGTGGAAGTTACAGACGTTTTTTTTCAAACTATTTACAAAAGGGTTGTACCAACAAAAATACCGAGATTTAAAGAGATAGTTCTGGATATAAAACTTTTTACCAGGAATTTGAATTTAGCAGTAATGTTTCAAGATCATCCTACAACAAAGGAGAAGTCCCTAAAAAAGCGAAGTATTTATAACCCCCCCCCCCCACATCAGGACATACACAATTTTGAAAAATGTGTTATCAACAACTTGAGAGAAGAATATGGTGACATGAAGGAGAAAAGGTACAATTTGAGCAAACAGGAGATGGATTTATTACGTCAGTTAAGCACCAATCGAAACATTAGGGTCATGAGACCTGATAAGGGGGGAGGAGTAGTTTTGATGGATTACTGGGACTACACAAATACTGACAACAGATATCGTATAATATCTAGGAATGAACTCAATATTTCCTATCAAAAAATTTATCTAATTTTGGAGGACAATTTATTACAAGAATTAATTGATGTGGAAATGTACAATTTTTTAAAGGTAGTTAACCCATTATCCCTGCAATTTTCGGCATTCCGAAAATACACAAGCAGATTGATAACCCTCCTTTGAGACCAATAGTGACATCACAGGGTTCTAAGACTCAGCCCTTAGCCATTTATGTGGATACAAAATTAAAAAAATTTCATCATAAATATCCACATATTTTAGTTGACTCATGGGATTTTCTGGAAACATTTAAATCTATTCCATATAATGATGAGTTCTTGTTTGTGACTATAGATGTGAAAGATTTATTCTCTGTCATTCCACATCAGAAGGGACTAGAATGGTTTGAAAAAATGCTTGTGGAATTCCAAATATTGAAGGCAGATGAATTTAAACTGGTACTGGAGCATATGGAGTTGGTTTTGAAATACAACTTCATTTACTTTCAGGGAGAAATATACCACCAGTTGGATGGAGTGGCAATGGGGTCAGCTTGCACCCCCATATATGCCAATATTATTATGTTATACTGGGAACTACAGTATGTCTTCCATTCTAGGTTTCAACATAATATAGTGAGATATTACAGGTTTTTAGATGATATTTTTATTGTTTGGGACGGTACTAATGAAACAATTAGGGAATTTATGGAGTTTTTAAACAATAGTACTGCTTTTTTAAAATTTACTTTTGATAGTAACAAAGATGTGACACATTACTTAGATGTTAGAATAGATAAGGATTATGCTAAGATGAAATACAAATCTAATGTTTATAGAAAAGATTGTTACTCTAATTCATATCTTCACTATGAAAGTGACCACCCACCTCACCTTAAAAAGAATATAGTAAAGGGCCAAATGATTAGGGTGTCAAGGAAGACATCAGACCCAAATGATTTTATTAAAGAAGTTAACAACATCAAAAACATGTTTGTAGAAAGAGGGTATCCAGAGAAAATAGTTGAGAAATTTAAAAAAGAAATCATAAAGAAAAGATATACAGAGTATAAGCCCCTATTGATGCAAGAATTAGGAATTAAAGAAAACAATGAGAATAGGGTGAGTAGTTATCACAATAATAATGACAGTGAAAGTACAGATATTGATATCCCACATTTGGTTTTACCCTACCATTATGATATAGGACAGATAAAAAGGAGTATTAATGGAATATGGAATATGTTCAAAAGGATACCAACCAGAGCAGAAATATTTCGACAACAATTAAAATATAGTTTCAGGAGGAACATGAATTTAAAGAATATCCTGGAAAAGGAGAATAATAATAAAGTAAATCAAGGGGCAAGTAACAAGGTAGGGACCCACAAATGTGGAAGGTGTGCTCAATGCCCATTTATATTAGGAGAAAAGGAATTATATATTCCTAATATTGGTTTAAAGTTGAAGAGTTACTCATATTCCAGCTCTTATACAAAAGGGGTGGTATATTTGGCATTTTGTATGACATGTGGGGCATATTACATGGGGAAAACAGAGAGAAATTTAAGAAGTCGTATTTATGAACATGTTAGAGATATTAATAAAAATAATGTGAACAATGCAATATATAGACACACCCTAAAATGTGCAAACATGAATATAAAATTTTGGGTTTTAGAGGTGGTCAAACAGAGAGAGAGGGGTGGTGACTGGGAGACATTTTTGGAATATAGAGAGATGATTTGGCAGATTAGATTGGACTCCTGTGTCAATTTAGGAATGAATGATCACATTTCCATCAAACCTGCCTTAAAACTGTTGTCCCAAAACCCAAAGAGAAAATAGAAGTAACAGGAAGAATTATCTACAATAACAGACAATAACAGTCCATAGATTTTATTAGAAAGGATTAATTTCATTATATAAATTCTAATTTTATTATTAACTAATTATATCTTATATTTTATATTTGTATTTAATTATGATACACCACTTGACATCATTACGATTAACATACTATTCCATAGAACAGTTAAAAATATTCAATATTCAATACGTAATATTCAATATTTAATAATATCTATTCAAGAAAAATGCACATTTTCGAATTTTATGAAAACAAGATTAATTATTATGAGTTATTTTAGTTTATTTAGGTTTTATATGTATTTATATGTACAAGACTGTGTTATGTTGTTAGTTGGGACCCCATGAGATACCATGCATTGGCAGTACGGGTGAGGCCAGTCCTTTAACAGAGGACTGTAGGCCATTTGGTAGTGATGCAGGCCATCTGTAGCAGGCCAATGCATTCTGTCACTCCTACATTCCCAGGCTGTGAGCCACTGGATTCCCCTGGGGTGACAGGGTAAGTATGCAAGGTGTTAATGGCAATAGTTCCTGCCCATATTAATCCACTGGTCTGGATGCTGGCAGGGTGCTGCTTACAGCTAGGGACACACCTGCATGGGACACCTCTTCAGCATGCTGCATTTTGTGGGTATTCTCATACAGAACTGGGGGTCATACTGTACTCATTCCCAACAGTGGGATATGACCTGTGATAGACCTGTGGTTGATGGTGGGGTGAGCTGAGTGCATGTGTGATATAGAAGCTTCTTGCAGCTGACTCACAGATATACCTCGGACATTCCCCTTATGCTGCCTTGTGCAGGGTCATAGGCAGTCTCTCATTACTTCATAACTTTGCCTTTTGTGGTCTGCCACTGACCAGACTACATCAATATTCCATATTACACAGACAACTAATATGCTGCTAACCTGTATGTATAATTCCAAAGGTGAGTGCAGTTGACAGTTACATTTTATGTACTCAGTCTAAGGTACTTCCACTTGTGTACTGTGTGTATGTCTGGGCCCACATTCATGGCATGTCCATCTTTTAGACGGTGACAGATATTGACACTTGGACAGTGAGTATGGACGACTGCTGACATGGGTATTGCTGAGATGCATTGTGGTTGGCACTGCAGTTGTCAGAATATGGGCCTGTCATCAAAAGTACTGGCCATAGGCCACCAAGACACAACCTTCCATGCCTACATGCTGACCACTTTCAGACAATATTGAATACACAACAACCTAACACATTGACCCCTGCATATTGTACACATGCAACAATCTATCCTGTAAAATGGGCCAGCTCAGGTAATTTGTGCTCCACTGTTATTAAACCCACACGTACATGTTACTGCATTTCTACATACGATTGTGGGTGGGGGGGCACACCTGACAACTTTAAACATTTGCTATGACTGTACTGGTATTTCAGGTACTCTGTTGGCTTCCATTTCGTTTAGTATTCTGACATATCATGCAGACTAGAGGCATATCAGTAGAGTACAGATCTTAGGTTTTATTGACCTACATTTCAGTTTCAGACTTCTTACCCTTCAGAAATAACATATAACTGCCAGACCTGTTGTAGTCTGTCTGTGTAGGTCTGGAGGTGGGCTGTTCCCCATTGCTATTAATTGGAGGCCTTAGCACAGCCTTTTTTCATGGTCATCTACACTTGTTCTGCTGGCTGAGGCTGGTGTAGTGTATTTGAGCCATACTGACATGCATGTGTGTGTCCTATGGACACACATTTGGGCCACCACATGTACTGCAGTGGGATTTGCCACCTTGTCTAGTACTGCCTACTTTGTTGACACCAGTATTTGTTATAGATTTCATGCTGCCCATATAGGTGTCCACTATGTGCTGCCATCCCATTCAGCCACCAATTCCCTTGCATGTTCACATCCATACCATAGATACAACTAGCAGAACATACTACTACATTCAGCAATTGTAGGAAGCGTGACTTGCCTTGTGGTTGTGCCAGTATTGAGGATGGTGCTGGAGGGCTGACTATGTCGGATGCACATAGTACACTCCCTATCCATGGTAAAGCACAGATAGTGCCATGTTTGGCATCCCTTTTACTGTATGTGTGAGTCAGAGGGAGGTGTAATTCCTTGGGTCCCTACCATGTCAGTGTATGTGCTATGCGTTGCCTCATTGCCAAATCCTGGCATACTGGGCACGCCTCCTTCTGCCTACATGGGCAGGCTAAGGTTGTTCCTCCTCCAAGTCCCTCTATGCCTGTGATGGCCTTAGCAATGGTGGGGGCTGTGTAGCCTTGCCATGTGCTGTTCTTCCTGCAGCTGTTTCCACAATATCATATTGCATAGCATGGCACATACAATGAACATTTGTGTACATGTATCTGGAGAGTACTGCAAGGCTCCACAGGATATGTCCAGGCAGTGGAACCATGACTTGAGCATCCCAAACACATGCTTTATTATGATTCTGGTTTGTGTGTGTGCCTCATTATGGAGTTGTTTTTCGGGTGTGTGTTCATTTCTGATGGGTGTCATCAGCCATGGCTGCAGTGCGTAACCAGCATCCCCCACTAGGTGGCCATATGGGATGTCGCCACTGGCAAATTTCTGGTACAGGTGTGTCATATAACAGATGTGGGAGTCGTGAGAGCTTCCAGAGCTGCCAGCATACACATTCAAGATAATGCCCTGGCCATTGCACATGACCTGGCAGTTGATAGAGGGGAAACCCTTGCAGTTTATGGTGACCCTACCCTGCTCACCGAGTGGTGCTTTGATGTGTATGTGTGTGCAGTCTATAGCACCCACTACCTCAGGGTATTCTTCTATTTGGTGGATGAGACGCGTATTGCTGGTCAACACCTCATGGGTGTTAAGGAAATATATGTGCTGACATGGCATCCCAGAACTGGTGGAGTACCCTGAATGCTGATGCCTGTGAGAATGATACCCCAAGTGTAAATCATCAGTGCTGATGTGCGAACAACTGTTATAAAGTTCAATATGGAATTATACCTGCTAAGCCAGGTATAAAATGCACATCTTATGTGCAGCACAGCACTCATATTAAACTAAATAAATGGCAAATAGAATTTTACTGCCTTTAAGCAGATTGACCATAACATTTTGGTGTATACATAGGTACATATTTATATTAATATAATGCATACATCTCAACCTCTTAGTCTAAGAAATCTAGAGAAAGCTTAAAATATGGTGTGCAAAGGTCTAACTATAGGGACAGATTTATATATTGCTCCTATAAACTTAATTGCTAGAATAATAGGATTTTGTATTAGCATGCATTTTCTGAAGGATATGAAATCTAAATTTAAAATTAATCTCATTACTTAGTGACTTCAATCCTCAGTGATCTGCCAGAAAACCACAAAATTTATGAATAACAGACCAAAATATGAAGTAAAAATCTGGAAATTTGTGAAAATATGGACACTTAAAAGGTTCAGTATGAGCCCAGATAGTTGCTATGCATTCTATTGAGTACAATACTGGACAATCTGAATTATTAATATTTGCATCACAGAAGCAGATGCCTGGCATTTTAACTTGGCTCCTTAGTCAAATGGGCCTAAGGTTATTTATTCATTTATTTAGTTATTTTTTTCTTAATATTATTAGGTTATACAGACTTCTATGTTCATTTGACAGCGTCTTTCATCAGACAGGAACTGTTTTACAATGCTGATTATGTGCAGATTAAAGTTAACAAAATATGCACAAGTTTCTGAGTTTCAGATGGCATTCTGACATTATACAAACATACATGCAGTATTCCTATTTTGTTGAAATTAGAAAGTCATTCTAAATAACTTGTGATGATAGAAAGTCCTAGTGTAACGTAGCCGATAGCTTACAAATTCAGTATGTCACTTTAATCATTATAAAATTGTAGAATTGTATATACCTGGGATGAAACTATGCATTTATGTTCAGCCAAAGCAGAAGGTTGCCTTCCATATGGGCAGCATGTCTTCATACCACATTTAAGCATAGTCTGAATTAATGAGCGCTCTATACCTTCTCATGTATCTGAGTATACCAAAAGGACAAATTAAAAAATAAATAAGTTTATACAATGCACTTTGATAACCATGTTAAATGAATATTTCAATAACCAAAGTATTACAATGCTTAATTTAAAACAAGATTTTAAAAGATAACAGGTTCAGAAATATGATTGGAGAATCCAAATTCATGACACAATTGACTTCCCTTTCAATGATTTTATTTATAATATGGCTACTTTATTGGAATTATTTTGAAAGCACTGCTTTTTGAACTATTTCTAATTTGAAAACGGAAACTGAGTAATTGAATACATTTAATGGTCTACTTAGAGGTAAAATGTACTGCTATGGGGACGCAGTATGCCTTGAGATATCTAAATATTTAAATGAAGTCAGCCAAAAACAGTCTTTATTTATACTCCTGATTTTTCTTTTTTTTTTAGACTAGTCTTTTATGAGTAGGTTTATTGTTATTGATCATTATTGGCTAATTTCAATGCAGGGCTGAGCCATTCTACATAGAAACAATCAACCCAATCAACCCATTCACTTCATTAGAGTGGGAGCCAGGAATCTTTGGGTGAGGCAAGAGCCCTAAGGCCTATGCATTCCTGCCTGGTCAGAATTGGGTGGTAACCAACAAGTCAACTTGCTCATCCTGTGAAGTAGCCTACCCTCTTGTCTAGTGGACCACCCTCTCCTTCATGATGAATTTTGTGGATTGCACTAAACCTGTACTCTGAGGGGAAGTATGCCTCCACACAATGATTTCCCCTAGGTTTATTGAGTGATTTGTACATAACAGCATGGGATTTCTAGGCTCAGGTTACACAAGTTGAATACTTAATTCTCCCTCTATGTGTACCTCATATAATGATCCACATAGACACCCCCCTCCCCTAAGGATGGCTGCTTAGTAATGAATGCTCACTCCAATCTTCCTTTCCAGCTCCAATACATGGCCAAGACTTCATTTGAAATTAGGTTGCCTGCAACATATTCAGGATTTTATCCCTCTGCACCATAGAGCTGACCCAATAGTAGGTATATTGTTGAGTTTTTTTTTTTTTTGTTCTTAAGTGCTCTACGAATGATTTTTCAGAATTTATGAAAAGTCTAAATGGATTAGTATATGCTAGCATTTACATTTAAGGTACACTGCACATCTATTAATTGTTTAGATGTAACATTCATAAATAGAGGAAAAGCCAGCCTTAGTTAATCATGTATTGAATACAACACTTAATCAATAGATTTTTTCCTCAAGTCAAATTACATGAGGTAAAATTTAACCTAAAGGGGGTTTTTGATAAAGGGAGGATAAATCTAAGGCACTCGTCAGTATGGAGAAAATCAATATATGTACAGTAACAGAAACCTAGTTTAAGGCTCCAGAGAGCACCCCAGCACTACTAGGCTACAACTCATACCATATATTTCGGCCACAAAACCTGGACCGAAATACAAAAGGCGGGGGCGTATCCATATTCATCAAGGATACCCACACCTCCAGGTTAGTGGCACAGCACAATGCTTCAGAGATCATCCACATGCAACTAACAACAAGCAAAACTGTAATTTAATTTGTAGCTTTCTACAGATCACCAACCATGTCCCAGGACCCTCATTCTGCATTTCTGGAAACACTGGTAAACATAAATGCACTACCAAACACCCTGATATTGGGTGATTTCAACTACCCAAACATTAACTGGGAGAACTACTCAAGTACTAACTCCCTTGCCCAGCATTTCCTAGAATTTATAAACTCAAATGCCCTGGATCAACTGGACAACACCCCCACCAGAGGTGACAACATATTAGACCTGGTCATCACCAACATGGGTGACTGGTGCTCCACACCAGAGGTCAACCCTTTGCTGGTTAGATCTGACCATAAACTAATCACTCTGGATATCCACTTTCCACCCCCACCCTTGGTCAAGGAAACTACAGTGAAAAACTGTACTTATTACTTAAGACAGAGGTAAAAAAAATCCAAGGCCCCATGCTAAAGGATAATGCTGCCCAAGCTGCAAAATCCTTTACTAATGCACTCTACGGGCAGGGATCATGCTATCCCAAGTAAAGCCAAGACTCACTCCTCCAAGAAAAGGAAACCAGTCTGGTGGACCCTTGCCATAAACAAGCTATACAACAGAAGGAGGAAACTAGTACAGAAAAGAGTAAAATCCCAAGAAGGGAGGACATCCCTCATCAGTATCAGCAAGAAACTACAATCCCTCATAAAATCATCCAAGGCTAGCTTCAAAAGAAAAATTGCCAAGGACTCCAAAGATAACCACAAGGCATTCTTTAGCTATGTCAAGAATCTAAGTGGCAATTCTCATATCTGCTCGGAGTTAGTGCAGAATGGCACAAAATACACTGAAATGACCGATATTGCCAACATCCTGGCAGACAGGTTCAGTGCAAACTTCACCCCCAAAAGGGCCCATAACCATACCAGAAGAATGTAGTGCCCCTGAAATCACAGACATGTTAAAACAGCACTCTCCAAAGCCAAAAATACAGCATCAATGGAACCGGATGGTCTCCCAGGCTGTGTCCTCCATTAGTTCAAAGATGAACTAACCGCACACCTAAACTCACTGCTCAAAATCAGCCTCTCCACAGGCTATGTGCCCATAGTGTGGCACACAGCAATGGTTATTCCACTCCACAAAGGTGGAGCCACAACAGACCCCAAGAACTATCACCCTATAAGCCTGACTAGCTTGGTCTGCAAGGCTATGGAATGCATCATCATGGATCTCATTAACAGAGACAATGGGAACCTCTAGACACTGGACACTACCCAGTTTGGCTTTGTTAAGGGTAGATCATGCCTCCTAAACCTGGTGGACTTCATTGAGACAGTTACCAAGGCTATAGATGAGGGGAAAGATGGTCCACACAGCCTAACTAGACCTCAAGAAGGCCTTCAACACTATTCCCCATTCTGGTATTATAGACAAGCTCACCAGCCTGAACATAAACCCCTACATCATGAGATGGGTTGCCAACTGGCTCAAGGACAAAACCCACATGGTAAGAGTTGTGGGAGATAGGTCTGACTCTAAACTGGATACAAGTGGCATTCCCCAGGGCTCAGTCCTAGGACCCCTCCAATTTGGCATATACTTCTCAGAGGTACAGGTAAGCATGGGAGGACTATGGCTGACCAACTTCACAGACGACTGCAAACTAGGGGCTATAATTGACTCTCTGGCTAACACAGACATCTGCCAAAAGGGTCTCACTGAGGCAGATACCTGGTGTCAAAACCATGGCTTCAAGCTAAATGCGAAAAAGTGCATAGTCATCCCTTTGGAAAAAAACAAAGTACCCACAAACTATCACATAGGTGGTAGTCCCCTAAATACGGAAGATGTAATAAGGGATCTAGGGACCCAAGTAGATAGTAATCTCTCCTTTGATAATCACATTGCCAAAGTAATTAGAAAATCCTTCTATGTGGCCCACCTAATCACAAAAGGGTTTGCATCCAGGTCAAAAGAGGTTATTGTGCCCCTCTACTCATCATTCATCAGACTTATCATAGAGTACAATGCCACATTTGGGATGTACCTTACATGTCACCTGCAACAGCTGGAAAGACCACATAAGTACCTCACCAAGAGGATCACTGGCCTCAAACAGATGCCGTATGCAGCTTGACTGAAGAAAATCCAGCTGTACTCGGTCGCATACCGCCTACTCAGAGGTGATCTTTGCCTGACATACAAGACCATGTCCAACCCAGAATTGATGGACATGCTCCACTTAAAGAAAACCATAGCCCCTCAACCCACATGCTGTAGGGATCTAAACCTCATCACAACAATAAATAGGACATGCTGGAGGGATAAGTTCCTGTCCCAGAGACTTCCCATGCTCTGGAACAAGATCCCAAGCTACATTAGGCAGAGCTCCTCACTAATACTCTTCAAGAGAAACCTTGACGAGTAGATGGGAAACAGAAAGTTTACCCCGGGGATCACTTCAATGGCTCTGCTAGACAGAGGCACAGGGAACTAATCTAAGGGGGGTGGCAAAAGCCAACACATTCTGGCTAAGCTTATAAATGCCTCAGGCAGATAGCCTAGTATCTACCTATGAACCTATGAACCTATGAAAGCACTTATAGAAAGGAGATATACTGCTCAGCAATTTGATACATTTGTTTCAAAGCTATAAAAGTAAATTAGTTATGATGAAATTAAAGCCAGGCATGCATATAACTCTTAAGAAACTGACCCCTGTCACAGGATAATATAGTATTATATTTTCTTACTACATACAATGAATTTTTTAAACAATATTATGTGGAATAGTTTTATAGCATTTGCTGATTGTATTTGAAGAGCGGGTATTTGAAGATATAATATGATTGCATAAAGTGCATTCAAATAAGTAATGATATACGAGGGACAGACTTATTTCTAGTGTGTTTATCTAAAGGAGTAATAATGGAAGTGTACATTTCTAAGTAGTAGAATCTCACTAGGTTCTTATTAATGATGCTCTCTCTCTTTACATGTGTGTGTATGCATGCATGGAACATTTACAAATGATCAGAGGTTTTACAATATAAAAGAACAGTATCGCCAAAGGGTTAGTGTGCCATTTTTGTGATTATAATGCACTAGAATTGCATATCACATAGGCCACATTAAAATTCATGGAAATAGCTATCTATAGAGTATACAAATGGAATAAGATCCAAATCTAATCAAAAATAAAATTGTAAAACAGTACATGCTGGTAGAAAAAAGCTGTTAACATTGTGTTAGCATCTCCAGTTTTATGGTGGGGTGGGGGCGATTTAGGATAAGCCCTTTTAAAACTGAAAGCCCAGTTAACTTTGTTTCTCATTTGAAATGTCGGTCATTGTTGTGATGGCATATATTATGTACGTGAATTAAACTATTATTTATTTAGTTTCATTGGTAGATGTTCAATATATAATTGTGAATGTTAGTATGGTTACCTGAACTCCCTCTATAGGTGAAATTCTGAGCTGCAAAGAGCAAAATCAGGTAAATCTTAATTGGGAATTGTTACCATTTTTTGTATTTTTAAAGTAATTTATATTACGACGTGGTCTTAGACATGTCAGACTATCACATTAGTAGTTTCATTCTCTAAATCTGTTGGTCTTTAATGTAGTCATGGCATCCTCTTCCAGTCAAGCTTCCATCTTTGTTTCCTTCTCATTGGCTATTCCATCTTACTGCCAGATGACGTCAAGTCCTCTCTCTCTCCCAGGTGACTTATTTTAAATGTATTGATCACTTTCAGATGCAAGTGTAAATAAAAATGCGCAAATCATGCTATACAAATTAAATGCAAAAAATGCATTATTTCTACATTTTATTTTATTAATAAGGATGTCCCCGTGAAATTTTTTTGGAACTGAAGGCGACTACAGTAACATTATGAAAGCCTGAACCCATAAAGCATAACTGCCTCAATTAATATAGAGAGCTACTATATGTCTATACTAAATGCTTGGCAGAAGATACTTATTTTGTAAAAAGACAAGCTGTCAACTAGGTCTCATAGACTGAACATACTTTGAACAATGAACATATGTGTATATGTAATACAGAAACTACAATGTAAGTAAGAAGCTGCTTTTCCAAAGAACTAAGCTGATTTCAATTGACACTTTGCAGAGGTATGTAAATCAATACATCATGTCTACCGTAACATAATTTTTTGAGTGCACTTATTGAGAAAAACTGAGTAAACAGTGACAATAAAAAAATCAAATATCACAGTATTAACTTAATTTTTTGGAAAACTGATTGTAATTTTAGCTTGAGTAGTGGAAGTGAAAATGAAAATGAAATTAATCGGAAAAGAAAGTTGATTCAGAAAGTGATAAACATAAATTACAACTTGGTGTCTGTCTTATGTCTCTCCTCTTGCTTGTTCATCCATTTGACAGTGTAATCTCTTCCTCACACCTTATAGATTTGCAGATACTTAGGTTCAGGAGTAGTATTTTTGGGGGACTGTGGAATTTGTAAGCATTACTGCCTGAATCAGCCATATATGCACAAAGCAAGAAGAAGATTTGTTAAAAAAAGATTTTAGAGAGACAGGAAGAAGCCAAAGAAGACAATAATATTCAGAGAAGGGATGGATGGATTGCATATCAGGTGACCTTTGACAATCAGCTATCACTACTGACGATGGTTGGAGAGGGGTAGTGAAGTGAAAGCAGTAGTAATCATTGACACAACACTTAATTTAAAGAAATGACAAAAGGGGCTGATGATGATGATGTTGATCATGTTATGTCCCAACTGTTTAATCCTCCTCCCTGCCTTGATGACTATATATTTTCTTGTCACGGACACCTACAGTTGCTACTAGCAGGTTTGACAACTGAGTGTTGGTAGGCTGTCATCTAGGACCATTCAGGTTTTATGGATCCCTAGCTTACTTTATGGTGGGCAAACTGGACACCATTCTAGCACTGTTTCTGTGCTGCAAATGTTGGTGCACATTTAGTATACCTGCTCCATCTGCAAATGATTTAGACTGCATGTCAGGACAAAGACACACCCTTGCATTCTGCTTTTGCATCCTTGCAGTCTGTAAGAGCTAAATTATACGTCTCTCATACAAGCAGTGCTCCTTCATCAGGATTTTGCTGCTTCTCATCATTTCATGATGTGTGAGGTGACAACATGCACTCACCCCACCCTTCACAGTGTGTCTTTTCTAAAATCTGTGCCTACTAATGCAAGAAAGTTCACGGGACCTGCAGTTAGGTCTTCAGCTCTCTGCTCCATGGATGTGGCTGGACTTTGAATCTTTTGAATTTTACTCAACTTCAACTGGGTTTTGTCATGGGAACATCAGCTGTTGTCACACTATAGCCAGAATGGCTGGTACAACAGATCATCTATAAAATACAGATTCCTGTACTTAATTATGCTACTCTTCAGCTTATCCTTGACTGTTCTCCTCCTACTGTGCCATGACTCAATAATATATCGCAACATCTCTCCAACGTTGTCCCAACCACCTATCCGAAGTTCCTCCTTCCACTCGCCACACATTGGACCAAATCAATTTAATGTAACTTGAACAATGCTTATAACAAAGTTGCTAAATTTGCAGCAAATACCTCTTTCAGAACCCACCGCTGTATGGCACTAAAAAGCCTAACCTGGTTAGAACTGCCTCATTAACTAACATACACAGCTTTTTACTACCTATAAAATTATCTAAACACCATCGGTCTGTCCAGCACTAAAAATATGTTTCACAACTATGCTTCGGTTTGGTCATTGTGATCCTATGACCAAAAACTCCTGTCTGTCTACAAATTTAACAAATCTGCTGGGCATTGTATGTACTCATACAAGGTTTCTAAAGTCTGGAACTCCTTACCCGTATCCATCAGGTCAATACCCTCCCTCCCATCTTTCAAAACCACTCTGAAAGACATCCTAATAAAAATCTGGATCTGTTCTTGCTCAAAACCAGGATAAACTATATCCCTAAATGTGAACAATGTCTTTTCATTCCTTATACCACTTTACTCTTCCTTCTTCACTTACTTCCTTGCTTCTCTCAAATTCTCTTTCCTGATTTTCTCTCTAAATGTGCCATAAGCCTATTTTTCCCTTCACTTCATATTGCAATTCCTGTTTATATTAGACTAACTTACCTTTAATTTCTCTATAAACTGTCTAAAATTTCTCTCAATATTAAATGATTGTCATATAACTTGTATTGATTCTTAACCAATGTTTTTATTTCATGTTTAATTTGTTTTAATTATTTCAATTGCAGATTTTATTTTTATTTTTGAAGATTGTAAAATTATTGTTGTTAAAATGTTTTGTGATGATTTGTAGCTTTTCTCCCAAGGTCTCTGAAAATGGACTTTACCCAGTCGGACTTTCACTGTAATCAAATGTCAATAAATAAATAAACAACAATGAATGGGCCACAAGGTATCTCATAGCCTTCCTAATACCTTAAAATTCTTGCCTGCACTAATTATTCACAAATGTCTAATAATTTGAGGCACGTGCATCTACTCCATAATACTCCATCAGTTTCTACACATCTTTTTCTTTTAATGTTTTACTTGTTTATCTATTTTTAGCCAAATATGTGGCACGCCAGGACTCTGGCTCTGTTTGCCACTTGACAAGGACACACCTCCCTATATATCTGATCTATTTCTAAATTTCATCCATTTGAGATTTCTGGTGCCTGTTTCATTTGCTCTAGCAAATTGTACCTTATTTGTTTTCCTTTATACCCTCTCTTGCACTCTAATGCTTTTGAGGTTTGTCCTTGTAGGGTTCACACATAATAGTTCTGATCTAGGATGCATTCTACCTCAGTCATATGCATTTGTTGTTTGGCAATGTGCTGATTCAGGGTACCAATATCAAGCACATTCCTGCAATATATTGATAGTTATATTAATCTTTCAAGGTAGCCTTTTCAATGTTTCCCTGAATGTGTATTGGCACATCCAAGGACTTTTTTCCCCACATTGCTTTAACCTCATCTACTTTTAAATCCTTTCACCTCTTCTTAAGTTGAACACAAATAAATAGAATTAGAATGATATTTTGTTTTAAGATACAAACCACACCACAGCACCTATAACTCTAAAATTATTAAAGAGATCACTGTTGTAGAGTAGTGTAACTGAGACTATCAAAAAAACAAGCAAAGAAATAAATATCATGTTGCTTGTCCTATTCCCACAACCAGATACATTTCTGACAATTCTAGTCATGTCAAATTATCCACCACTGAGACAAATGCTGAAATAATACATGGAAAAAATAAAGCATGCTCTTTTGAAGCTTAGACATAGCATGCATCTAGGCTTTAATTACAATGGACATAGATGCAAAATGAGTTACAGAAGAAAAAGTAACTACTGTATACAGATGCCAATATGTGTCAAAATGCATTCAAAATACATTACATGTTTATGCGTTTAGACTTACCATCAATTTGCTTCCACCTATATTTTGTCAGTCAGGTGGTGCAGACTGTTTCTTAACATTTATTAAAGTTGTTTGGACATACTTGTCAGATGTATGTATAGAATATGTCTTCTTAATTACTCAAGCCTTAATTGAATTACATATTAACTTTGCAATATAACTCATAGTCAATAGCTATACATAGAACTTCAGGTTGCAAAGTAATTCATTTCATTTACAAGACATTGTTCATTACTATTTATGTATTCAGCCCTAGTTTGTTTGTTTTGTACACATCACTTGTTATTTGCAAAGACATCACTGTGTATGGTTACTATCAATCAAGTTTCCAAAAATGTATGCTTTTGCACTTAGTATTTCAGAGCCATAGGTAGGTAATCCAGTACCATGGGCAATCAAAAATTCTTCCTTTAAGTTGAGGATCTTAACAAAACAAACAAAAAAAGACCACTGAACTGCAACAACGTTCTTAAGCAAACTTCTTGCTACAGCAAAGATCTTAAGCAAACTTCTTGATACAGTTACTAGCATGCTAAACTACAAATACATTCATTTAAAAATCCCGAAGCCTTAGGCCAAATTCTTCAAGAAGTGTCAGGCTCACTACTATAGTGTCTGTGAGTGTCAATATAAAATGCCTAAGTAATGGCATGGTTCATTCAAATAAATCGACAATCTTGGTGTAGGTGGTTCTGCAGTCATTATATGGTGAAAAGATCAGTAGACTGCAGTGCCTGATTTCTGGTATAAGTGTGGAGTCGTACTGAATGCTGTGAGTTGGTTGGTGGTGGTCAGCCAAGGAATGTGAGCATACATTGTTTTTTGTTTTCTTTTGTGAGTCATTTCCATTGTACACATCATATGACTGAAATCGTCTTTTCTATGAAAATTATGATTGCATTGTCTACTTGTCTAAGCAGGAGAATAGGCTGATGAACTGGCCAAGATGCCATGTTCTGAAAAGAGCACAAATAGCTCGCACCCAAAACACGTTTTTTCTAGATCATGTACAAAACAGGCATACACATTTTAGGGACCTTAAAAGAAAATCCATTAGCTACATTAGTAAGTACATAAATGGTGGAGATATTGGATGAATATGGATGAAAATGAAAACAAAGAATCTGTTATAAATATAGACAAAATATTATTTACAATGCCTTCAAAACTACAGTTATAAATGTACTGAGATTTATATAATTTTACAGCTGAGTAAGTACTATGCTTAGAAGCTCAACAAATAAAGTGATCTTGATGTAAAACCATTTCTTGTCATGGAGTCTTGAGTTATTGTATATCTAGGTCTAGGATTTATTCATTTCTAAAGACTTGTAATGTTCCATTTCGTGAGGCAAAATTAATTTTGAAAAAAAGGCCTTTTCACCTACTGCTAAACCTAGATATGGTATTTTCAACATCGTGACATCATTATAGCTGTTTCTGAGGAGTAATCTACTGTTCTGATAGACAGTGTTGAGTTCAAAGGTACATTCTAGCGAGTTTTATAATCTTGAAAACA